>NW_028292570.1:5847895-6060395 GCF_029948245.1 Actinia tenebrosa
CTCATGATTCTCGTCGCTCTCTCTCGAAAGTTCAAAAGTTATTGCGATGGAAAAGCTGTTCATAAAGGGCCATATTTTTGTATTTAATTAACGAATACATAAATCACATTATTATATATTTTATTTACTATCTCGCTTCTCATTGGCCGAGAGCCATCAGCCAGTCGATGATATCCTGTGAACTCGACATGATAAATGCAATATCTGTAGGTTTTCCTGCAGATATCGCATTTATCATATGCCAAAATTATTCAAGTTCATAATGGAAATTGATACGCTTGCTATTTCTTTGAAAGCAGAAACAGCTTTAAAATCGCTGGTGCATATTGATAGCTAGAATTATCTGTAGGTTGGTCTTCGTAATGAGTACAATGTATAATAACGTAAATTATCAAGACCTCGGCCGTTTTATCTGCCTCAGCTTACGCCGCTTTGGCAGATAACACGGCCTTGGTCTTGATAATTTACGATATCCAAAATAACACATTATTTGTCGAGTTTCTCATATGATAGGAATACACAGAGTTTGTACTATTGAAAATTTGAGGCAATTATGTGATGCAATTCTGATAATTGATTTATACATTAATTTAGCTATTTTGTCTCAATCTTCGTGTTTCAAGATAATCCCACTTGAGTTCATCCAGAATCTTTACTGACCTTCTATCACAAATGGAGACGGTCATCACTCTAGCAGATCCATCTGAAGGGTCTAAAGTGTATCACACATCTCTTTCCAACAATCCCCCCACACAGCACTACAACAATCGAATTATGGTAGTGCAAGGGAGTTGTACATTGTAATTAAGTTATCGTGGGGTACAAGTTGTTTGACACGCCTCAGACCTCAAATCCCTCATGAAACTTTCCTTAAAATGTTGCATCTACTCGATCCATTCAAGTAAATGATTAATCTATTTCAAGATTTCTATTTCCCTTACGAGAGATTTTTCTACTTGGATTTGAAATTGGTGCTCAAGATGTTTTATCTTGCATTGATTACCTATGATCATATATTTAGTCTTGACCACATTTAGCCTTAGCTTATTTGTTTTTATCCATGTGTGTATTTCACACAGATACATTTGTCATTTTGTTGGGTCTAGTTTGGTCTCAAAAGAATTACAATAGTTAAGCTAGTGTCATTTGCATAAATTCTCACAAGATGGATCATATACGTAGACTGTGAAAAGAAGTGGACCTAGGATAGATCACTGTGGTAAACCACAATTAATCTTACAGCTATCTGATAGTACACCTTCAATAAAAAACTTTTGTTTTCAATCTGTAAGTTTTGAAGCAAAACATTTTAGGCTTGTCTGGCAGATATCATTATGTTTTAGTTTATCCAGCAAAATTTATGGTCCATGCATGGTGTCAAATGACTTCTTGAGGTCTAAGAAGATGACTCTGTTTAAATGTCACATATCTATATTTAGAATCCAGTCGTTGTTAGTATCTATTTAAGCCGTCAAAGTGAAATGTACTCGTATGAAACCTGATTGGGAGTCTGAAATTAAGCTATGTTCAGTTAGGTAGCTGTAAAACTTGTTGAATATAATTTTATTAGCTAGCTTGGTGATTGCTGGCAATACGTACAGGAAAAGGGTTGTATTTGTTAGGGATGCATTTTTGTCATCTTTGTATATTGTTTTCACCTTATCTATTTTCCATTCGTTTGGGAAAACACAGGATTACAGGAATGGGATTGTATTTGTTAGGGGTACATTTTTGTCATCCTTGTATTCTGGTGTTACCTTTGTTGGAAACCTATTGTAGACTTTTCTTTAATTTTGAAGGAATGTTGGGTAGGAGTGAAATATTCTGAGCGCTGATTTGAGGAGGGCGACAAAATAGATGCTGGCCTAGGCCCAATTTCAGTAAAATGCAAGTTCAGAGCATTGCCTATTATACATGGAGTAGTATGATTTATATCATTATATACAAAACTTTTGATAGATGTTGTATTAGAACTACTGCCAAATAAATTTATAAATAAATTTAGATTTAATACTTTTTCATAATTTTACAATCCAATTAGCTTTTTTCTGCATTGAGTCTTTTAGCTATCTTCATCAGCTTGCCCCTACAAACATGAAATTGTTTAACTCTGATGCTTATATGTTCAGATCATAATTTTACATTTTTATATTTCTATTTTAGTTTGTAATGCGCGTGTGAGCATCTTCCTATGTAACACGCGCAATATAAGTATTAAATTTTTATTAACCAAGAAGCGTGTCTCTTTTTCTACCTTCTTGAAATAATTGACAAAATGTTTTTTCCACACTTATTTTGGTCAAAATTCCTATATTGCCTTAATTCAATAGTTCTTGGGCTAGTTTTGAGAGCTTGTATTTTTCTTACACCATCTACTACATTATGATCACTAATAACAATCTCTGAAACTCCATAATTGTTAAGGTTTGTAGAGTCATTTGTTAAGAACAGATCTATAGTTGAAGAGGTATCTTTTGTTACACCTGATGGTAGTTCTATATAAGTTGCTGAGATTTACATCACAATTCAAGTCACCAAGGATGATAACCTCAATCGCTGGTGACTTTGATTTTTCAAGTGGACGTTCAAACGCCTCCATCAAGATTATAGGAATTCTATGTTCCAATTAAGAATGGTTTGAAGTTTGTTTTTTTTAAACTTTAATACTTAAAGGGGCACTTGGATGTACAAATATAGCTTTGCAGAACAAGATGGCTCGCTTGCTGTCTGGGGTATCATTTAGTGGCGTTCACTTTAGTTGATGTTAATGATTTTTGATTGCTACTCACACACTTTATCTTCATCATTCATACAGGAGACAACTAATAACCGTTACATCCGAAGTGAAAGCTTCAGGGAGCAGCAGGTAAATATTCAAATATTAAAACTGAAGAGTCTCGGCGTTGGAAGACATGTTGGAAGTGAAATGGCTTGTCTTTGAGTTTGGAGACGGTATGGAATTATGTTGTAGAAGCTAAAGATATTTCGGAATTTCTAGTGAAAAAAGTGTGTTTCTTAATTTCTTGAAAGCTAAATTAAAAAAACACACACAGGGTCCAATATGAGGCCGGCACCATTCGCACCGTTTTTGATATTTATGCATTTCTCTAATACTACTCGAAACTTGAATTTGAAAATCAGTTATTATTAGTGTTGTTTGAAAGATGATAAATAGAAGCACGAACAAACCTTGCTTATACTCTATTATGTAATGTTATTAATAGAGCCCTAGACTTGTAGCTAACCACTTTTTTCCAATCATTCAAGTAAAAGTCTAATTATGTCACTAACATCCATGTTTATTATACTAAAGGTAGAAACAAACTCACACTTTGCAGAAGCTTTTCTTGATATGAACAATATATATCTGATATTTAAAGTGATTGTTGTAAAATACAATCAGTATTAAACTCCTGATAAGTTAGGTAACTACGGAGCCCTCTAAGGGCCATGCATTCTATTAAATTTTGGTCAAGTTTTTAGTCGAGTTTTCGGTTGTGCTTGGATTGCGCATGCTTGAATAGAAGAATGCAGGCTCAACCGGTGCTCAACATACGTCGTTCAAAATGGCCGGGATGCAAGAGGTTCAAGATTTAGAGCAAGATCAGTCTATAAATCAGGTAAATTTAGCTTAAATGAACCAGAAATCCATATGAATTTTGTGTCAAGCATGAAGTTGGAACCCTAGAATGAAATGGAACCCTAGAATCACCCTATCACCCTAATCTATACAAGAGTTAGTTGTGAACTGCTGGCTCAGTACAAGTGAGGTCAAGTAAAACTCGACCGAAAACTCGACCGAAAACTCGACCGAAAACTCGACCGAAAACTCGACCGAAAACTCGACCGAAAACTCGACTAAAAACTTGCCAAAATATAATAGAATGCATGGCCCTTAGAGGGCTTCGTAGGTAACTACACCTAATAAAACAGCGTTGTAGAGGTACAACAACTACTCATGTTTTGATTTCCTAACCAGCCATATATATATAGCGTCTTACTAAAATTCCTTCTACTTCAACTCAATCAACCAACGCGGTCGGCCAACAGTTTCTTAGCTCAGCTCTTTTGTTAGCTCTGTCTCTAAAGCAGGAATTAATTAAGATATATATTCAGCCTGTTTTTAATAATACTTCTTTTCTTTAGTGTTTGGCATATTATTGTCTTCAAATAGATATGCTTTTAGTGCCTTACATTTCCAACACAATGAAACGTGGCAATTATAAATGCATCTATATGCCTCTTTCTTCCTTTTTTTTAATTTTACGGAATTTAGATTGTTTTCAGTAAGTGTTAGCTTAAACGTTAGTGCATTAGCTAGAATATCGTTTGCAAATTATTCATGACTTGCCACTGCAAGTCCTTATATATTGCTTATATATTGTTTTAATTTTGAAACCACACTGTTAGAGTCAATAATACATATATACCAAAATTTCAAACTTTGATGCAAAAGGATTACATGAAGGGCTATTATGAACAATTCATGGCTAAAACAACCCTAAATTTGGTAACGTTTCAGCTCGATGAAAATTTAATTTAGCTCCTATGAATTCCAAAACAGCACCTCTATCTTTCAAATCAGCACCTTCATTATCCAAAACTGACTTGTGTTGGTTCGTTTTAGCTCCTCCTCTGAGTGTCAATTCAGCCCTTAAGACCAGGTCCAATTCAGCCCTTTGGAAACAGGGCCAAATCAGCCCAAAAATATGTGCCATATTTTACTCACCGAAACGGCCCCATTTTTGGGGCTGAATCAGCTCGATCGAATTTACAGTGTACATCAGTTATTCGTAAGGACTTACATTGTACAATCAATCCATGTTGTGCAAGTAGTGACTATATATGAAATATATAATTAGATTTTAAGAAATTACCATACATTGTTGTACATATCGTATAATTTAGAATTATGACACTATTCCTTATATATTGTTTTAATTTTGAAACCACACTGTTAGAGTCAATAATACATATATACCAAAATTTCACACTTTGATGCAAAAGGATTACATATATGTATATTTAAAGTACAGCGACACACTTTACCACATGCAGATAGACAACTATACAAAAGTAGCATTGCCCAGGGTCGAATCCTAGAGCAGCTTTGTCATACACGACCACTCCCCATACAGAGTGGTTTTCAGGTTGTCCTTGACTTAATTTATGCATTTGAAATTGCACTAATGAAAGAGGTCACCGACATTAAGGTATTCTTACTTCAAACAGTATTTGTTCTAAGAAAGACAAAATAATCCCTCCCTCCTGATAAACAACGTTTATGGGGAGAGTGCATGATATTCTTCCTTCACACACTATGTAAAGGGCATCCAAATCATGCAGATCTCCCACTCCTACTAACTGTGGATGTGTAAACTTCTGCTTTTCATCATCTATGTTTGTGTCCCTCTGAAAATAACAAAAAAAACAATTTTTTTTCAATTTGCAGCAAATATTGTTCATGAAATGGTGATGAGTACTCCAGTTTTAAGTTCCCTATTGCAGTGTTAGCCTCAATTGCATGCAATATATTGTTTAGCATTGGTACAGCCCTTAGTAATGATTTTAGAAATGTATACAAATAAACAGTACAATTGCTTTAGAATTCCACAGGTGTCGTTCTAATTGCTGAATAATTTACGTACAATTGAGGCTAACCCAAAGCAAAAGGGAACTCGAAACTGGAGTATTGGGAGAGCCCACTTTCGATATCCTAGTTGAGTGATATTGCATACATCTTAAGAATATCTTATGAAATTTGGCAAAAGTTGGTTAAAGAAAAAAAATATTACCTGTTATCAGTCTTGACCAGACATAGCAGGCGCCATATTTGTAAGATAGTTTTGCATCTCTTTATTTTTTCCAGCATGTGTTATAATCTAAAGTGCATGGATTAATATATTCATTTGTTAATTTACTGCTGCTACAAAAAAGAGAATAAAATAGCTAGAATATTTAGTTGAATATTCATCTTTCACTCCACACGTAAACACTTGGACATTAAGGGAATTTATTCTAACCTTAGGTTGCCATTCATCAGTCATTGCTGGAGTCGAAATAGAAATTGCAGGAGCTTTTGTAGCTTTTTGAAGGGTCAATTTGGATTTATCAAGGGCCATTTCAGATTTGGATGGGGCTATTTTGGCTATCGTTTTCAAAACAGCCCCTTCGGGGCTTATTTAGCCCTTCTGCTAAAAGGGCTGATTTGGACTTTGGGGCTGAATCAGCTCGTCGAATTTACAGTGTACACATATAATGGCAAATATTATTATGATAAACATGTATCAATAAAGTAAAAAAATCAGTGAAAATTGAAAAGTAAAATAAAAATGAGCACTGTTAATAGTCAATATTCTACTTTTTGCAAGCTGAGACATTTTGAAAAAAATTTTGATTTACATCGATGTTAAATGCTTCCATACTTGAAGTATTCTTACTTTCATTGCTTAGCAATTTTCAGTCACCATTATGCTTAGCAATCTTTCACATCTATTATTATACTATCTATTATCTATTATTACACATTATTATCTGGATAATATGTAAACCAATAACCCGTTCATTATATATTTGTCTTATTGTTTGACAAAGTAATCACTGTAGCGAGAAAGAAGCGTAGAAACAAACAGTCTAATTTACTTTATATTTGCTATTTCAGTATTGTATTAAAATTTTCAATCACCATTATGCTTAGCAATCCTTCACATCTATTATTATACTATCTATTATCTATTATTACACATTATTATCTGGATAATATGTAAACCAATAACCCGTTCATTATTTACTTGTCTTACGTAATTGTTTGACAAAGTAATCACTGTAGCGAGAAAGAAGAGTAGAAACAAACAGTGAAGTTTAATTTACTTTATATTTGCTATTTCAGTATTGTATCAAAATTTATAATGAAGAGTACACCTTATCTTATTTAGTCCTTTAATTAATGGTAATTGAATTGAATGGAGTGCAATTTGGTCTGAAATCAAACGTGCGATTTGTAAATTGCAAGTTTGATTACAGACCAAAATTGCACGACACGAAGTTCAGTTACCACTTAATCATATCCTTTTTTTTAATCATGTACAAGAAAAAGACCCAATAAAGAGTGCAGAATGATGTAGTAATGCAGTGAATTTAATATAGTAGAACTAAATGGTAACAAAAAAAAACATCTAAGAAAAAAAATTTTTTTTGATTTTTTTGTTTTATTTCGCTTTATTTTATCGCTTAAAAAATATATCATTTAGGATGCGATTAAGAGCTCCTAAGGATGCGATTTGGGAATTAATCGCACTCCTTTGAACCAATCAGATTGAAGGATTTGGTAGTGATTACAAAAAGGATATGATTACACTCTTAAAGTGCATACTTTGACACGAAAAAATTTTAATCTTAAAAATGTGGAGTTTATTAGCATTAACAAGAATATCACGGTTAAAAACGGTTTCAAAAACCTATTCCTCTAGAAATTCAAGAAAATTTAGGACAAGTTGTGACATCATTTTGTTTACAAGTCTCCAGATTAAGTTGCAAATACACGAAATATGTTTGAATGTAGAATCTTAATTTCAGGTAGCACACTTTTCAGTTTCCCAACATTTGAAGAATACTACGTAAGCTATCAAATGAAGCTGAATAGAATATGCAATTTGTTGTTATTTTGTACAAATTACAATTTATATTTAGTACTTTACTACCGAACCTAGAGTATGTGTCAACAAAATGACGTCACAAATTGGGCTTAATTTTCCCACATATCTCAAGAAATAAGCTTTTGAAACAAATTTCAATAAGATATATTCATTATAACTAACAAACTATACAATTTAAACAATGAAATATTTTCGTGTCATATACACTCTTAATAATTATTAATTACTAATTACTTTTTAATTTCTGTGGACATTTTGTTAAAGCCGTTATGAAAATAATCAAAATAATCATAAATATAGGATAAAAAGTAATAAAACGACTAACTACGTATTGAAAAACCGATCATCAAGAAAAATATAAACAATAAGGGTATGTCTTCTGTTATTTTGAGTGTTGATGGATGTCCCCTTTTTGTTATTTTTTTTAGCAAAATGTAGATGTTCAGTCGGCGCAAAAGAAAGTTCCGACGGAACACGACGAAAAGGTAATTTCAGCGCTTTTTTATCATCACCCCATGCCCCCTCCCTTCCTCTCTTCATCCCTTCTTCCCTCCCTACCTCTTCCCCCCAATCCCACCCCCCCCCCCCCTCATTCCTTACTTCCTTCCTTCATTCTTTTCTTCCCCGTTCCTCCCTTCTTCCCTCAAGCATGTTAAGGCCTGGGTTATGACCCAATTCTCGATCAAACCATTAAAAAATAATTTCTCTAGTATTTCTGCTTAAAGTATAACCAGCTTTCTCAAAATTTCTTAGATCGTGGTTCTTCACAAATTGGTTCAAATAAACGGTAAAAAATGTGGTCACGTGACCACAATATTTACATTAAATTTACATAATTATTTATATTAATAATAGGTGCTCAATTTAAGTCTATGCTGAACGTTTTCAACCTCAATTTATTTCCTTTCCTGAAGTCTTTCAATGCACGTTGAGAATGGTTGGCTAAAGTTTTGTGTTAAGGAGATATTTTACAAAACAGGTCACGTGACTTGTCAAACTATCTTTTATGCCCATTTTTCTCCTTTCGTAAACATTAAGGTCGACCATTCCAAACGTGGATATCTGTATCTTTGTCGCTTCTTTCAAACAAACTAAAGAAATCTCACAAATAATCTAAATCCATCGCCTAGTTTTTAGTTTAGCATTTTCCCTCTTTTGAGGTCACGTAACCACCTTTTATGTAAAATTATCCATCCAAAACGTTAAGCAAACGAAATAAGGATAACTGTTGCAATCTCATTCATTTATATCTAAAAATGAATAATCTATAGTGAAAAGTGATTTTTGCACTTTTGTACAAAATCCCAGGCCTTAACATGCTTGAGAACTCCATCTATCCATTCAACCTTCCTTCTCTTCTCTTATTGTCCCTCTCTCTTTGTCCCTCTTAACATCCATTCAGTTGTGGATCCATAAATCCAACCACCCATCTCTGCTTTGCTATTCCATAACTCCCCCTCGCCATTCAACCATCCAACCCTTTCCTGGACCTCCTACAATGCACACATCCATCCCTCCACTCAACTATCCATTCATCGTTTTTTTCATTCTAGATTGTAATCATCTAATTCTACTTCCCCTTCTCAGTCCACCAATCTATCTATCTTTTATTATATAAGTACTGAGATTTAGATGTTCACAAGCTATTTGATAAAAATCATATCACAAAAACGAGAAGCGATCCTATTGGCTATACATTTTTATTCACTAGTGAAGAACATCGTATCAGCACTGTGATTGGCCATACGATATTTTTCACTAGTGAAAAAAATCGTATTGAGTTTTCCCGCGTTTCATGAAGAAAGTTGTCAGCTTGCTTTTGAGTGTTTGTTGTCAAACGTTCTTAAACATGGAAGGTTGTTGCTTAAGATTTGCTCAAATCGACTCAATCACTAGGAAAGGAAAACGAAAACACTAGAAAAAAGACACAGAACGATGCACTCCTAAGGGAATTTTTACAAACAAAAGGAGAGACGATTGCTATAGAAAGATTCCTGCGAAAGGACTCAACGAATACCTCAGCGAATTAGTCCTCGGTGTCCGTAAGAAAGAACCAGCCAAAGAAAACTACGAACCAAGTTCTCTACGGGCTTTTATAGTTTGTTTTGAATCTAAAGAAGAAAAATCATGGGGTGAGCATCATCAAAGACGCTGACTTTGAACAGACAAGAGAAGCTTTGCAATCAAAGCAACGAGAACTCAAACAGAAAGGAAAATGAAGTAATATATTTACACAAATCTGATCTAAGTATACTTATATTTAGAAGTTTATCACACTATTAGAAAGAGACATTTCTATTTCAGTTAACCAATTGTTCGAGATCAAATAATTTTCTCTCTCAACTCCAATTTCAAAAAATCTTTACTTGTAATATCTCAGTACTTATAAAATAAATAAATTACATCATGGTTAGTTCTCTTGTACGGTTTTTATTCACTCGTTGTGAAGAATCAAACTCACTCGCTCGAATAATCGCTCGTTCGTTTGATTCTTCACAACTCGAGAATAAAAACCGTACGTGCTCACTGACCATGAAGTAATCTCTATATTTATACCATATATAACTGTACAAATAGCATAAAATATAAATGTATACATTTGACAGTATAGTATATTATTTGACAATTGACAGGATCAGGATCCCCAGCCAGGATATACCAGTAGAGGGTACCCAGTGGAGCAACCGGTATCACAGAGCGACTAAGATACTTTCCTGCACCCACCCAGACTTTCTAATTGTTTGAATTGGTTAAATGTCAAACACTATTACAAGGTCAATATTTTAACATATACAAAGTCAATATTTATAGTATTTTAAGAACTGCTGAATCAAGGGGGTTAGCCTTAGTTTAGCGTCAGAATATTCACAAATACCAATGGTAAAGTAAAGAATTCACAACTCGACAATACAAACACTTGAAATTCTACCAACCTTTACTGGAAACATGAATATTCTACACGAAAAAACGGCTAGCCCTGAAAACAGAGAGTACGCAGAAGATATATAGTCTAGAAAACAGTTGTATATATTTATTAAGATAAAAGTTAAGAAGAGGTCAAACCGGCGACAAATTATAAATAAATTGGCTATTTCTTTAAAAGAAGTATCCATGGTTAACATAATTAGTAAAGGATAATAAAAATATTCATAAAGTCATACTGTAAAAATAAATCAGGTTTTGGCAAAACTTTTGAATATTTTTGTAACTTTATCAACGTATTTGTTGTTATTCAAGTTTTGCATACACACGCTACTTACTAAAGTATACAACGAAAGAAAAAGAAGAAGAAAAAAATGAAAAAATAAAAATAAAAATAAATCGCTCTCTCCATGGCTGTTATATGAACGCGCTTGCTCCTCCATGACCCCTTCTTCACGCAATCTTCCTTGCTCCCTAAATGTCAAACATTGAGACCACACGATCTTGAAAGCTACAAAGACCTATCTTTAATGACGTCATTGCTTGAATTAACTTGTATTCTTGAAATAATTTGGGCTTAGACAAATAAGAAAAATTCAAAACGACGTCAAGATAGTCAGGCTGCAAAATTAAGATCAAAATAGTGGATGTAATCAAGAAAAGAGGGTCGTAAAGAAGTTAAAAAATTGCTTCAGTTATGTATAATTTTAGACTTGAGTTTCTCGCGCTGTGATAATATTAGAGCGACCAGTGATTCCTAGACGATAATCACTGCCTCCAGCAGTAATTGTGAGGTTCTCCAACATATGCCTAATCGAAAATAGTACTAAAAACGTTTTTCTTTTTTGTTATCATGAAATATTAAAATACAAAATAGTGGCCAACGTCTTCCCCTAAAACAGCCTGCCATTGCAGTGCAATGCAACTCGAACCAGTTTTTTTTCGCAACCTCGAAATGACTTATATAGATGAGCTTCTTGAGTACAAACTGGATTCAAATCTCAAAGTTATATCTCGAGTAGTTTTACATTTTTTTATCTCGAGTAATTTTCAAATTCTGAAAAAAATGAAGCAAAGTATTTAAATAAAAATATCAGTAAATCTAGTCGGCAAGTGTTAATACTAATTATCTCTTTTCTGGTAAAATATCCTAGAAACACAATTTTTCGTTTATTTTTTTGGTTAAAATATCAAAACTACCTTTGAATTATGCAGTTTGGTATTGCTCTTTCTCGAACGGATTATATTAATGAATCATGACGTAGTTTATATTCACCTCAGTTTTCTCAAGCTTTCAAGTGCTAATCTTGAAAAACATTAACGAATTAGGGGATTCCCCAAACTTGAAAGACAAAGAAAGGAAAAGACAAATACCGTTTGACCTTTGAGGTCATTATTGACGTCTGGGAAGTTAAGGGGGGGGGGGGTGGTAGGGGAGGAATGTGGAAAGACTAATTACTATGCGGAAACACTAACCGGGACCACTTGGTCAAAGATTTAAAAAATCTAGCCAATCAGAAGCAAACAAAACCAGTATCTCATTGGCACAGCTCAGCCAATCACAATCACTCATTTCCACGGTTAGTGAAAAAAATGTATCCCCACCCCTCCCCCCCCCCCTTTCTCCTCCTCAGATTTTTAGACTTAGTTCTTTGCTCCTGATAGGATCAAGGTAGTTAATTTGATTTAAGTTTAATTTCCTTGTTGTCACTCTATGTCGTGTGATTGGGTAACATATTTTCAAATGGTCCCAGCTAGTGAGTCCTCGTAAGAGAAGCTGGTATTAGTTTTCCAAACAGAATAACAAATAGAAAATCCTGGGCAGCAAAATTTCCCTAAATCGTTCCCTCTATATGCTAACAGTGTTATTGGGTAACATCTTTTCAAATGGTCCCAGCTAGTGAGTCCTCGTAAGAGAAGCTGGTATTAGTTTTCAAAACAGAATAACAAATAGAAAATCCTGGGCAGCAAAATTTCCCTAAATCGTTCCCTCTATATGCTAACAGTTGTTAATTGGTATCTTGGGTTCGTGGGCTATTGACTAGTAGACCATTGATGGCTGTGGGTGTTTAATTTTT
Organism: Actinia tenebrosa; assembly: GCF_029948245.1. Lineage (NCBI taxonomy): Eukaryota > Metazoa > Cnidaria > Anthozoa > Actiniaria > Actiniidae > Actinia > Actinia tenebrosa. The sequence continues at coordinate 5,860,551 of NW_028292570.1, forward strand.
AATTAATCAATATATCAATCAAAATACTACAGATATTCTTAGGTTCGGCTTATCTGTTTTTTTGTTTTTTGTTTTCATTTTTGTTTATTTCTTTACTTTTAACTTGTTGTTTGTTGTTTGTTGTTGTTGTTGTTTGTTTGTTTGTTTTTGCTTTTGAAAAAAGTAGAATACTTGAACAAAATAACAACGTCAGCAAGTCAGCGGATATATTGTATGAAATATAAACCACAGGAAGCCCAAGCTCTCTCAGGCCCGGACTTAGACAAACATAAATTTATGCTACGGTATTCCTGTGCTTTAATAGGTATCCTATTGCAAACGATGTCAAATGAGAGCTGAACATTCAAGCTTTATTTTGGTACCAAACATGCTGTATTTTGCGAATAATGTCCAAGGTTTTTACTTCACAAAGTACCTATTCTTGAAGAAAGGATCTCACAAACTTGTCTCAAATCGAAGCTTTTTGAAAGTAAAAAACGAAAAGTATAAATTCGTTCAATCGACTACAGATTCGACATCAGTAGTTTAGAATGTGTGTATTTTAAGGATCCACCCCGGCAAATGAGGTAACTAGTTTTGATTTTGAGAAATCCTTTTCATAATATTTGATCTTTTGTGTTTTTCTTGCAATTTAACACATATGACAAGAAGGCTGTCAAAATCTAACTATCGAGACGAAAAGGTTTTCCAAGCAAATTAAATTATGTTTGGTAAAAATCAAAGGTTTTAATGATATATGTTGTTCTTCTTCCCCGACAAGTGGAAAACTGTTTACACAGAAATTTCTAAATCGAAAACTATCTTTACTTTCTATACATTTCATTGCAAAATCGGACTAAACTCGCTTAACACTTTCAAGGGACACCGCTGCATTTGCACGAGGGCGCATGACCGGAATAGTTGGCAGTATTAATAAATACATCGAGAAACAAACACATCGTTATTTACAAACTTATGATCCCTCATATAAGTACATACTTTGTACAGTCTGGCGTGATTCGTAACTTTTGAATCACGCCAAATTACTTTGAGTCACGCCAGATCCCAACTTAAGCCTCACATCGGTAAGAGTTTTGAATTTGGTGTATTATGAGAAACAAAGTTAGCTAAAAGTACCTAAACTCATGAGGGCAAGGTTTTTTCCATTTTAGACCAGTGTAGTTTAGTGTAGCATTTCTTTGTTAATCGTTGTGCATGAAGAGACACATAAATATGGATGTAACTCAATCAAATTATTAACCTTATTCGTAAGAGATTAACCATTGCTCATTTCCTATCTATATAGAGTATCCTCTTAGAGAAAATGGTATCGCTTCTTTGTTTACGGTTGTGCATGAAGAGGCACATGAATATAGATGCGACTCAAACAATTAATAATCAAACACTGAATCAGTCACATCAACATGTCTCGTCATCCGGATCGACTTGAAATGGTATGTCTATTTCTTGTCATCCAAATTGAGTTTGAACGTGTCCATCCCTGTATCAACAACGGTTGAGCCTTCTTTTACTTTTTTGATGTTCCTTTTCAAATTCTGGCCTTGTCATCACTATTGATGTGGGCCCTCTGGATGCATTACGCGATGGCCATTGCTTGTGAAGCCAGGTGGGGGATCCGTCTGCAGTCAAATGTATACATTTGTATAGTTATATAGTATTAAACTGTTGAATAAGTAAACACTTGAACGAAACAACATGCTTTGAGTTTGACCCCGTTGAGCTGGCCCACTGGAGTATAAATGATAGATAGATGGATAGATGGATTCATGAATGTATGCATTGATGGAGGGAGGATGGGAGGGATGGAATGATGGATTGATGCATGTATGGATGCATGGATAGAGTGAGGGAGGGATGGCTGTATCGTTTGATGTATTTATATAAAGCGTTAAACTTGCCTCGTCATGTTGTAATGGTATTTTTTTTCTCTCTCGACCTCGAGCATCAAGGTTCGGCTGAAAAGAACAAAAAAAGAAGCCATGCGTCAACAATCCAGATGACAGATAAATGACCTCGAGTAAAATTTATACAATCAAAATAATCAAGTCATTTAGCATTCACTAGAATGTTCTGCTGGAAAAAACGAAATACATTCATATATATATATATGGGGTGGCCATATAGCCAATATGGTCAAACCCCAACTCCAGCATTAGCACTGCACTGATGAGGCCCAGAAGGCCGAAACAGTACTGTCTGCAGTTAGATATAGCTCCTTGGCTCACGCCTTGTTGAGCACTCTATCTGGGGTGTACCATTGTCGTTAGCGCATGCGTAGCTCACTAGTTTACTAGTTTGAGCACTGTGACATGGTACGATGATCCCACATGTGTGAGATCATCTGGGGTGGCCATATAGCCAATATGGTCAAACCCCAACTCCAGCATTAGCACTGCACTGATGAGGCCCAGAAGGCCGAAACAGTACTGTCTGCAGTTAGTTATATATATATATATATATATATATATATATATATATATATATATATATATATATATATATATGTGTGTGTGTGTGTGTGAATATTGAATATTTATTCATATATATATGAATTACCATTTGCCATTTGCAAAAATTATGTCCGTTTCAAATATACATATTAGTATATCAAAAGTATATCAGACACGGCGGGACATATTTCTTGACATTTTTTTCAGAGAGCCCAAGGTAACTATAGGCAACTCGAAAAAATTGATCAGGGATGATATCCCATAATTTTTTATATGCTTTTGATATACTTGTATATATATTGGACGTGGCGATAATTTTTGCATATGGCCGTATATATAATATATTATTGTTAATAATAATTAATTATTTATTATATTATGTATTATAGTTGTATTGACTCTATCAGGGAATAAAATATGATTACCCTTTTAATTCATTTCAAAGGGTTTAAATTTAATTTAGACAACAACCATAAAACTCGATCAATACTTCATATCATTCACATATGTTGATGTCTGTGGAAATTTTTTCCCGAATCGCTAAGAAATTTACATAAATGAATTATTTTCCTTGCATGAGCTACATGTAAAAAATTACACTTTTAAATTGTTTTAATAAAGTATTACCCTTTCCTGGATTGAGGAAGGGACTGAGGCCAAGACAAATTCTCAATTTAATTTAAAAATTATCCCCTTTTTCCGAGTTTGAGCATGCCTGGATGGATACCTACAATCTTTTAAAAGTCGCAAAAATATGAGAGAATGTATGGGGTTTGGTGAGGGCAGTATATATGATAGATAGATAGTGTATTAAAATTACATTGCAGCCACATGGCTGAAATACGTAAATTGCTCAGCTGGTAGAGCATTGGTAGTACAATTTCGAAGGTCGTGGGTTCGACTCCCACCGAGGTCGGAAATTAAGTTTTCCGAATTTAATTCCAAGGGTCTTTCGCCCGGAATAACATCGTTCCCAAACACTATAGCTTATCTATATTTCTATGTCTTGTCATAAATTATTTACAATTTTCTAATGAAAATATTAATGAAATATAAAACCTAATTTACAAGAATATAAAAAATATGATAATAATAATGATAAACTACACTAATAAAATAATACAATGATTAAAAACGTTCATAATATTGATGGTTGAAACCGCCTAGATAGATACAAGAATATATATTTTATCAACGCATGCATTCATATTCTAATCGTTAAACTTCTTTGACATAGTAAAAATAAAAGTGTTCTTTGTTCTATTGGTTTTAAGATAAGGAATGCTAAAATAACGCTTGTTTCTTGTGTATTATAAACTGGTTGTTGCTCGGGTCGTTATAGCTTATGGTTTCCTTGGTCTGATAAAATGGAATTAAAAAGCTTAGATCATTAATAATCATAATAATCAAAAATAGGTGTGATACCCAAGGTACTCCTGGGCTTCAATAGAAATGCCTGAAGTAATAATGGACCCAGCCCTCGTCTCTAAGCGTGTGAGCTCATTTTTCAAATACTGTAGAAGCGAATTACAAAAAATAAAAAACAGGTATAGCATAATTAATTGCTGATCTTACACATGTGGTATAGAACAACATCAAATCTTGTGGTGGAATTCTGGCTCGCTTTGTATATAGATATAATTTTAGACATACCGAACACTTTTCGAGTTACAATTCTTAAGAGCTTAAGTACTTTGGGTGAAGTGTTTAGGATTAATCCCGAGTAAAAGGTAAGCAAATACTGAAAACAAGTGTAGCTCCACACATGGCCGCTCGGAGAACATCCAGTGCTTCTCTTTACTAGCATAACACAGGGAGCCCAGTTACATATCTTGACAACAGTTATCAAAATACTTTATTTACACTAAGAATTATTCAAAATGAATAAAATGACTTTGGATTTTAAGTTTGTAGATTAAAACAGTGGACAGTGGACTTTGTTTTTTCCAACAGAAATAGAGCATGTTCTCTACCTTGCCACGAGGGTTTTCATCCGGGTACTCCGGTTTTTATTACCTCCATAAAAATCAGCATTTGAATTGAGTTTCGTATGTTGTAAAATATAAAATGTGGTGGTATCTTGCTCATGTTGGCAAGCCTTATGCAAGAGTCACGTACGGGGATTGATGGTTGTAAAATACATATATAAATAAAACTAAAGCTTAAAATTCCCAAGCTTAGGTGGTGATATCTTTCCACCATGTTGAAGCTAAAGACAGAAGAGACTGCAGTTTACAATTACAAAACCGAACAGCAAACTTTCAATACTTTAACTTGAACGTGATATAAACATATTTTAATGTTATTACATTGAATTTCGAAAAATACAAGATAATTAGAAACACTTTAATTAAAATAATTTGTTCGAAATTGTAAGCAAGGTTCTGCTCTCGGTAAAATCTGTTGCGTTTTCGCTTTTGATCGTTACAAAACCAGAAATGTATCCAGCACTACATTAACCCTCATATTCCAATCGTTATAGTTAGGTAACAAGTAGAATCAGGACAAATTATACTCAAATTGTCAAAATTTTGTATATTATATTACTAGGGGTTTTACGTCATAGAGAAAGAGGTGATGGTAAGTCAGGTCCGCCATTTTGGAAAACGTTTCGCTTGTCGCATATTCCAGGCAAAATATTTCACCTTAACTTAGACGTATTCGAAAATTCTGTTGTTTCTTTTAAACTAAAAACACTGGTTATTAAATTAGCTTGAAATTCTAGCCTTAGAGCTCTACTTTTTTTAAACACCAAGCCTCCCGAAAGAAGAAACGAAACGAACGCCTTATGAGCCAGAAGATCTTTAATATTTTTATCACAGCTTGCTGTAGTTTCCTCTGATATAGATTATGATAATACTATAGAACATAGCACCTAAAAACCTTACAAAAGGAAAATATAAAGATAAGAAAGGTTTTAGATTCGTTTAGCTTGTTTCGCTGGAGAATGCTTAATCCAAAATGTTTAATGTTTACCTCTTCCAAGTATTGAATGCGATTGGTGGTAGAGTTGAAAGAATGTTGAGAATCGTTGTTGTTTGTTTCCTGGAGAATGATCAAAAATATATGATTATTAAATGAAAGGCACTCCCAATCCGGTGATTAAATTTGCAGAACTGCATGAAACTCAAGATATGGGCGAAGCAGTGTTAAATCTTGCTTTAGTTCTTTTAACATGAATTGGCTTGCAAAATCCAAAGAGGGGATCTTTCTTTACCATTTTATGGAGCCTGCCTAATTTTCTGAGTATTATTAAACGCTATAACAGGAATGTTGTTCCTATACTTCCTTGCACGCCACAAGCGGCTCTCAAAATGGCGGCTCGAATGTGAATATTACTCTATGCGTGCGCACATGCGTATTAGTACTAACCTAACTAAATCTATTATCAAACCAAAAAGCGTTTATTTTTAATCTGTTTTGATTGCTGTAGTTGTTGTTAAAAACATGTTAGGAATTTTAATGTTTGAAGAAAGAACATAAACTATATGAACTCTATGAACAACGTGGTTTAATAGCGGCGTCTCGGGAAGGAAGCAGGAAATCCGTGGACAATAATTGTCGTTTAACTATAACATAGTAAAAGGTAAGGGAGAAATTGGAAACCAATAATTTAAATATATACTAGCTGCACACCACATCAAGACAAGAGCTGTTTCTTGCTTTTTATATGGCAAAGATTTCATATGTCTGCAAAACAATCGCTGCTGCTACAAGGCAATGTCCGAGCAATTTCACTACACGATCATCGATCTAACGTGCTATTATTGTCTTAAGAAAAATTATCTCGTGTATGTTCACTTTATTGTGCAAGCTACTCTGATTGTTAAATTATTAGCATCAGCATTTCTTAAATCTCTACACCGATTTGTCATCAAGAGTAACAAAATCAAAATGGAGGAATGCGAAGCTCTTCACAGGCCATGTGTGTGTGTGTGTGCTGTTTAAAGAAAAAAAGTTGCTGTCCTTTTTCTTTAGTTTAGTTAGTTTTCTGTTGTTGTTGTTGTTGAAGCTGCTGCTGCGGTTATTTTAAAGCATGTTCGATGATTAACGCTTGAATGTGAAGCAGTTGTGTTAGTGCTGAGAGGTTAGAAAGTTTAGGAAGGAAGCAGGAAACCACACATTAAATAGCAGGGTCAGTAACAAACCAACAGTAGAAGAAACAAAGGGAAGCCCTTAATTTCAATTTGTTTTCAAACTACACTAAGGCAAGAGTTTTATAGCTTTTTTATTTATAGATATATTTGAATAACTGTAAAAATACGTAATATGGACGTTTGACTTTCACTATGTACACCATGTATGAACAATTTCACAGTGCGAGAACCAATACCTCGCGCTGTTGTTTAAGATGTTTGAGAAAATATCGTCGATGTCTAGTCGTGTAGTGCCTTTTCAATAACAAACCTTCTCATAATTGATCAAAATAGAGTCGTCAGCCACAATCCTATAGCACTCCTTTAATCTTTAGTTATTTGTTAGCTAGTTTGTCCATTGATGATGTCTAGCTCAAAGGAGAAGCATTGTTGGCTTGAACTAGATGCTTTTGTGTAAATAAAAAAATATAAAGCACAATACACTAATAATACCTAATAATAAGTATTTTTTGGCTTATGAAAATGTTGTGCTGCTTATTTTACCTAAGGAAAGCGAAATATATCAAGCAAATGATAAAGTTTTGATTCTCTCTTTCTACACTCTTCCAACTCAAAAGTGAAAGTGAAATGAAAATTAGATGAAAGCACGAAGCTCCATTTCTTGTTAGACTACATTTTTCTCCATAGTAAAATGAAGCAGGGAACAAAACTGACGGAGCCAGGCCAAAAAAAAGCTCATATTAGATTAGGAGTCACTACAAGAAGATGAATAACAACAACTTTCAGAAAAAAAGACCAAGAGCTAGTACATCGCATCGTGCCATGTCTTGAAAACGACTGAATTTGGTCGCATGGATTTTCTCAATTTTTAACAATTAAAGGACTTACCTCTATTGGATATGACTACACAAATTAAACTATTTAAGTATTAAAGATAAATTAACCACCGCAAATACCATCACTATACTATTGATAGAAACTCAATTAATTAATTAGTAAAATACGTTTTTAGTTTTCTATTCACTCTGTTTAAACTCTGTTGAAAACTCTAGCTTTCAGTTTGAACATCACACATTTATATTTATATACATTTTGTGTACTTTTATACCAGATAATCGTGCATTCTCAAAGTCAAAATAGTCGATATAGAAACATTCCTCACAGTTCCTCGCACTCGCACATGGAGACTACGAAGTATTAGGGTACTAGATTAATCCAGCCACTACTTTACTAACCATTGAAATTTTCCTTTTTTGACTGTATCTTAAGCACGAGATGACTCGAGTTTGAGTTCGAGTTCGAGTTTGAGACCGAGTTCGAGTAAGGTACCAGTTTACTTCGCTCGTTCTTGTGATCCTGCGACCGTTACCGCTGAGAATCACGTCCCTAGTTCATTTGATTTTCCTGTGGACTTTTTTATGAAATACTTTCAATGATTACGACAAAATGTTTCGCGATTCTCCTATATGTTTGATCGAGAGAGAAGCGTTATTATAACATGGTGATTGTCGTCTAAGAATTACCGCGCTCGATTGGTTTTATAGCGTTTGATTTAAGGTGAAAATAGCACCTTTTGGTATTCAAGTTCAAGTTCAAGTTCAAGTTTATTCACACACAATAAATACAATTATAATTACAAAATTAAATGACATGTTTAATGATAAATATTATAAGTGTGTGTGGCTGTTGAAGTAGTATAAACTTTCGAGTCAACAGCCACCCATTCGAACAATATTTATTTACAAATACACTGAACAAGGGGACAATAAATTATTTTATAGATATTAATTGATATTTAATGTTAATATATAGAGCTTATATGTATGTAAATGAATATAGATAAGATATAATGTGAATCTATAGATAACTCAATTGAGATCATATTTGAGTTTATTTAAGTTAACTTTTAGATTATTCTTAAACGACATTAATAAGTTCATGTTTTTTATATATGTTGGTATTTCTTCCCATAATTTTAAAACTGAGTACCGAAATGTAAACTTGCCATAGTTAGTTTGAAAGCATGGACGGACAATATTACCTCTCGATGAGAATCTTGTATTATAACAATACATACTGTTGGGATATCTGGATAATTGTTTACAATTTTATATGCAAACAATGAAGATTTCAATTTCAAAATTTTATTAAATGTAAGTAAACCAAGGGTGTTGTAAAGTGGAGGCGCATGTTCATATTATTTAGCGAAGAACATATTCCTGATACATTTATTTTGTATAGTTGAAATCCTAGACAAATTAGACTTATAAGGACTTCCCCATGATAAAATTCCATAGGAAAGTTATGGATATATTAAAGAATGCCAGTTAGGGTTTTTATGCTAACATAATATCTTAATTTATGTTTTTTGAAACTTTGCTATGAACAATTTAAATTTTTGTCTAAATGATCTTTTTGCTGTATGTTAGTAACATTAATTACAATGGGTTTCTTTCTAGGTGATTTAAAGATAATGTAGTTTGTTTTTTGAAAATTGATTGTCAGTTTGTTCATAGCACAATAATTGAACACATATTGTAATTCTGTATCAATGACATGTTGTATAACAGAGGAGTCTTTATGAGAATAAAATATATTAGTATCATCTGCAAATAACCTAAATTGCAAGTATTTGGAAACATTAGGCAGATCATTGATATATAGTAAAAAGAGGAATGGTCCCAGTGTGCTGCCTGTGGCACTCCACATTTTATAACCATTAATTCAGACTTAAGGCTATCAATTTTAACATACTGTTTTCTATTTGTTAAATAGTTTTCAATTCATTTGTAAGCTACACTTCTGATTCCATATTTATGAAGTTTTGGAAGTAATATTCTGTGATCTACAGTATCAAATGCCTTTGTCATGTCTAAAAATATTCCACAAGTATTGACGTATGTTTTCTGAATGCAATGGTTCTCTGAAAGAAATGTGTTTCTTCTCTTTTATAACTTTTATGACACAAAATTATTTCCTGACTGTTTCATTGCTATTTATATCTCAAGAGATTTTGAGTCATGTGTTTAATCAATAATATTGATTTATTTTGGATAACTTGAGTATATTTCAAGAAAAAAAAGCTCCAGCCTTGAAATGGTTTTTTGTGGCCTTCTTTCATATGGTTGCCTTGAATAATTTCGTTTCATAGATTCTCCACCACATATCACTCTTTATCTTTTAATCAGTATTTTTTTTTTGTCCCCTTCAATTATATTACTCCACAACGAGCTGCAAGGTCCTCGAACTTGTATGGAATGCAACTAAGGAAAACAATGGGGGTGCGGTTTTGAGGGTGACACAGGAAAGGTAAACATGTTTGAGAGAATGATGTGTCAACACATCAATTCAGATAATTTCCCAAGTTCAAATTAAGCGCGATCTTTGTACAACATTTTGGCGGGAATTGGCGCGCAGCTTAAAGGTTGTTTAACCTTGGCTTTAACGCAGACATGTCAAGGATAATCGAGTATATTTCGCTTAGGTTACATCCTGGAAGGAATGAGAAAGCAATAGTAACCTAGATTAGAATGTAATATCTCAAGTTCCATTCTAAGGGGTTTTTTAGAGTCAGACAAGTGCAAGACCCTTTGACCTTAGTTTAGAAGACTGAATAATGAGAAAGCAATAGTAACTATATTGAAATGTAATATCTCAAGTTCGATTTTAAGCGGTGTTTTAGAGTCAGACAAGTACAAAACCCTTTGAATTTAGATTGACAGACTGAATCATAGTCAGTTTTATTAATGCTGCTCCTACAACATGCGTAGAAGACCAATGAAGAGAAGTAACTAACATTGTTTATCGAATAATTACAATATTCCAATATATCAAAGTTTACTTAAAAAGCTGAAACGCCTTTTCTGTCTTAGCAAACTTGAAAATACAAATCTGCATCACAATGTTTTGCTATGTTATTTATAATGAAACACGTTAATCCGAGAATCAATGAGCATACATGTATTTCGTTCTTTCGTCGTTCATTGTTTATTTGTGCTAAGGAATTGAAAGAAGCCACCGATTATTGGAAACACGTACAATTCCTTTCTTTAATGAATTTTTTTTGTTCAATTTAAGTTACATCTTAGCCCAGGAATTTTTTTGTAGCTTTATTTAAAAACATTTTGGTGCATGTAGCATGCTGCATGCTGTTTACTAAGCTTGGCTTGTATTTTAGTATTTTTACTCAAGTGAATATAATAAATCAATGGTTACAATTGACGTCTTATGCTGTTATATTCACCTACAGGTTAATGTAGCGCACACGCGTTCGTTTGTCGATTTGTGCCTCTTAAGATATAAGCCTCTCCGCTATAAGTATTATATTCACTTGTGTTAAAAATACGCTCGAAAACTTGGCGAAAAATCATTAAATAGTGACATTTTAATAATATCAGCACAAAATAGTTTATTCTGGAAAAACTTGCAGACAAATATTGGGAAAATACAATAGACTGTTTTCTCAAGGTTGCGTGCGCATCCAAATTGAAGGAACTTGACGGACCGCGATACCAGAACAGAAGCTTTATGATGAATATTATCCTACATTCTTATAATTTTTTTAGATAAATTAATTAATAAAATTAATTATTTCAGTTCCTCTTTAAATATAAAACTGGCTTAAAAATTTTACTGGATTTTCGCGTTTTTCAGTTTTGTGGTCCTTCAAGATTGGATGCGCACGCAACCTTGAGAAAACGAACGGTCTATATAGTTGTCATTTTTTCTGTGTTGGCATCCGCGTTGCCCATAGTTTGTTTCGGGCTTAATTCTACGCAACCGTTTTCAAAAGTATATGCTTATTCAAAGAAGTCATAATAGAATCAGACAATCATTAAATTTGCAACTTGTATAATAGAGTATTTCCTTTTTGTTGTGTGCGGTACGTGACGTGCGTGATGTGACCAACTTGTTTTCCATGCAATGATTCTTTGAGATAGCAGGAATTCCACTTTTCCATTCTGTTTTCCTGGTATTATATTTATTATATGTGTTAAACTGTTAGCCAACCATCATGACCAACGCATCATTCCAATATTTGTCTCACTAGATGGTTATTTGATTTTGAATGGCTAATAGAACTGCAGTCTGCACTGCACTGCAGTCGTGTTTTCCATCATAAGTTTATGTGTTTCCCAAATGTTGTTTTAGAGAACGACTTCAGGACAAGAAATGCTGCAAGTATTCATGTAATGCCAAATAACTTGTGATTTTGACTTCAAAAAGCAACGGGTAATAAACCATTGGAGTTGACCCATGCATCAATTTTATATTGAATAATAATGAAATTTTATTGAGGTGAGAGACATCAGCAATGTACAAAACAAACCATATATTAAATATCTTGCTAGACACAAATGATTATTGTAACACTATTTTCCGAAATTTTGAGTCTATTGTGGTTCTCTCTTGTAGAACTTCACTCGTAATATGGCATACCAAGCATTTCGCTCGTATGCGTGACACGAAAAACCCTGATCTTATTGGATGAATATTTTCTTGTCGCTAGCGTGACATTATAAGATATTTTATTTATCGGGGGGAAAAGTTTGATATCAAATTTCTTACATCGATATCATAAAAACCGCAAAATTTTCGCCCTTAAAGTGACGAAGATATTAACTTTTAAAACTAAGCATTTTTGCGAAGAAATGCATGCCAGTCACACATAGTTATCAGGCTAGACGCATTAATGACATTTCTTTGCAAAAATCCTAAGTTTAATTTGAAAATTTTATATTTCCGTCACTTTAAGGGTAATCTTTACGCTAGCGTGATAAGGGTCAATTGAGTGAGCCTTTAACAAATATTTAGATGAAATAAATTAATTTTATCCTTTAGATACGAAAATAGATTCCATTTTGAACAGCCCATCCATGCATTGGAGCAACATTTGAGCTTTGGAGAGAGAGAGAGAGACGCTGTAAAGAGATCTCGGTAGAAATCTTTCCAGGTCGCCAAGGTGTCAAATATGTCGCAAGCGATAATCATTTAAAAAATAATAATTCTATGATTTTCTTTAAACAAACTCAAAGCGAGTCTAATGGAAACAAAACTAATAAACTGTATCTAAAATTTCGATTTGAATTGAATGCACTTGGGGTGTTATTAAAAAGATTTTAAACTTTTAGAAACTGATATAACTAGAGCCTCTGTCGGAAAGGTAAGACTCGGGAACTAAATTATTTGAAATTGTAAAATTGTACAATGAATATAAAACACCCATTTAGATTAGTTTACTACCTTAGTATTGTCATTATATATATTCTATATATATTTAGATATGATTTCAATATGATTGTTTACCCAAAAGCAACCAATATTTGTTAGAAGACAGTTGGAAGACTGCAATCACATGGGGTCAGTCATGCTTGCCAATTTTATGCAAATGACGCACATTAAAACATTTTTAAGATGACCAATAACGAAGTTCATTTCCGTCTAGTTCCATGAGGGAATTTTATGAAACATTATCTACTATCATATATCATATTTCGAAAGATTGATATTATATTTCTTAAGTTGAAGTGATCGAAGAATCCCATGTCGACATTTTATAACAAATTTATTACCCATCAAAAAAATTGTATAAAAATAAATAATTAACAAGAAAAGAAATCAAAAGAAATCCTGAAAGTACTTGAAACAAATGTTGTTTTGGAATTGTGCAGTTTCTGCCAATCCCTACGCTTAAAAAGTCAACTTTAGTAAACTTTAGTTGGACTTTACAAACTACCGCGATTAAGTTTTTAAAAGTAATTTCAATTAACCTAGGCACTACTGATTAGCTGTTAGAGCTTATTTTTTTTTACTAGCAAGACTGTACTATCTAATACAAGAAAAGCGGATATAAGGCAAATAAATATATCCTTCTATATGTACTTCTATTTATTACTAGCGTCGAAAATATTTAGTTTAGTCTCTTTAGAGTGATTTTATTTGGCCCGCGAAACAAAGTTGTAAAAGTAGTGAGCAATAGGCAACTGAAGTATAAAACGAAAGAATACAAAATTAGTGGAATTAGTGTCTACTACTAAGTACCACGTTGACTATTCTTTCAAAGGCCAAGTAAAATCACTCTATTTTACCTACTGTGAGTTATCTCACAGCTTTACAGTTATAATTCTTATTACGTTTTTTAAGACTTGCTTTTTGAATCACGATTGTATGAATTAATTAATAACCGAAAACGCAGACACTAGAAATACCATTAGCTAGTCTAGCTTTATCCTTACCTTTCATTATGAAATTCTTGGTAATTTACTTTGAATATTCAAGAATATTTATACTTGTTCCAAGATATCTGAACTTGTTTGAAATAATTTCATCTATGATACATTTGGTTTTTTTCCCGGCTTACTACTCATCATGAATAAACTCATAAAAGAGATCAAACATTCATTGGCTGAAGATATCTACAGGTCTGGGCACATCTTAGTCTTGTGTATACACATTGGAAAAAAATACGTCACTCATAATAGAGAAAAACCCCGCAAACCTTTTTATTTGACCTAAATGTGTAAATCATAAAACCCTGGTTTGTGGTTCTTACTACAGTGATGTATTTTAAAGATATTTTAATCTGTCATTTACACATATAAATGCAAACAACTGACGGGATTTGATATATCATGTTAGGGAACTGTATACTTTCACAAGTCGCGCGTACTGATGAATATCTATTTTAATTAGTGACCTTTACCGCTTGTTGCTAGGCTTGCACAGGCTTGTCAAACTATGTATGTGGTATAGTTCAGATGGGAACCCTGTGGTTTTATGCTGGTTGAAATGTTTGAATAGATCTTTTTACTGATACCCGGGGCCATTTTGAATTATGGGATATGGGCTGCCGAACGGGCAAAAGTAGAGAGAGGGGAGAGAGGGGAGAGAGGGGAGAGAGGGGAGAGAGGGGAGAGAGGGGAGAGGGGGGTTAGCTTCGAACTACAAAAACATTTCTCAAAGAAAAGTATAAAGTTATATAATAAAAAGAAACCCAGACATCTGTGCAGTCTATAAATTTTCCAATACTTGCATGGTCGGCATCCCATAATGTCTCAATTAAAACAATAGAATTCAAGATGCCTGCAGTGTCAGTAACGTCTATTTATCATAATTTTAATTAATGTAGGGTAATAAAGGATATCCTATAATACCAATTTAATAAATTAATCGTATTAGCCGCATCATACTTTTTTTCTTTTCCTTTCTCTCCTATACTTTGTCTTAGCTAATTTTGTTTTTTGTTTCTACTTGTCTATCCAATTGTTAAACGAGTGTAAGCTATGGATATCATTATTCTAGCATAAAATTGACAATAAAATATTTAAAAAAATTAATTAATAGTTTTCTCAAAAATATCGGCTTTTGATACCTAATAGTGTTCGGAAATGAAATTTATGATTTCCTTTTTCTATTGTTTAGTTTTCGTCGTTTTCACCGATCTTAGCTTGTTGCAACATGCGTTAAAGTGAGCGACGAAACATCGAAGTAGCGCCATCAATATCTTTACGACTGAGTAAAAATATGAAAAATATGTCACTAATGTCCCGGATGTAGTTTTCATAAATAAAGGCCAATCTTTACCAGAGATAATTGTAGAATTGTTGATTGTTAATCACTGTAGAATATTCATCATAATTTTTCTTTCAAAGTAAAAAGAAAAAGAAAAAGGAAAAAAATCAATTTAGCTTTAAAGTCAACATTTTATGACTTTTCTTTGGTTGCTAAGCAACCATGGTAACATTGCAAAGATTCTTATCACTCAGACGTTCGGATTTTGGTCAACCAAAGTACACAGTTGTATTTAATGATCTTTTTATAGGTAAATATTTGTGTGTGTGTGAGCACAGACGAGCACAAACATAAACCATGATCATTTACGAAGGTCACTACTCAAATTGATTTTATCTAAGCGTGGTTGCACGGTTAAACGATGATGCTCAAACACATTTGACATTTCGCAAGTTAACTGTATCTTGTAAATGATGAATGAAAGTCAGGAAAATAGAATAACGATTCTTAAAACTATCAGAAAATCGGTTATTTATGATTAGGTTTTCTTTTGATAAGAAAGAGTTTTCCATTAATCAATGCCAGGGGAATTGTTAATTATATACTGAATTAGTATCGCGTGAAAACGAAATGCTCTTATGTGCATATTCATGACAAAATGTGAATTAACAAGTTGATCTTTTGAAACCAATAATGGATTATCTTTCGCAAGGAATTCAACTTATTAAGCAGGAAAACCAAATACTCAAAAATGACTTTGAACAACTTCAGTAAGATAACTTGGAACTTGTCCTGAATTTCCAAAGAAAAATACAAAGTTTTAAAATGATTTTCATGATTTTATCATAAGGTAAGTAAAAAGTTACAACTAACTAGCTGTGAATATATTCTAAATATTCTTTCAGCTACTTCTGATGCAATTGGTTTAGTTTCCAACGACATCCTTGATATAACATAGATTTTGTCTATTTAGCATGAAAAATATTAGGAGTTTGCCAATTGGGGTCAGTAAAAAAAAAGAATTGGCTAAAAAATAGTATTAACTGACGAATAACCTAAAAATAGTAGTTAACAGTTAACAGTTGTTTGATATTTTGACCAGCGTTTGTAAAATTATTACATTTACGACTGACATTCGGCCGAAAAATTAGTAGTAAACTTACAGTTGGGTACCTCTATTTGAAACCTCTTTCATCCATAAGACGTTTTTAGTTGAACACACTTTTCACTGATAACTCTCTTAGCAGAAAACCTTTAATAAACGTTCAAGTGTAGGGATTCTCCCCCCCCCCCCCCCCCCCTAAATATTTTGAATTTATTATATAAACTACAGTATTTTGACAGAGAATTCGACCACCAAGAAAATGCGTCAAAAATACCATAAGTTTTTAACCGGCCGCGGAGCCGGGGGCCACCAAATTTGGGTTCTTAGTCATTGTTTTAAGGTGCATGTGTCTGCAATCAAACAATACATTGTCATTATCACATAGCCCCACCCCCCCCCCCCCCCCCCCAAAGATTTTTAGGTTCCGCCGCCCCTGTATCAGGAGGGGATTTGTACAGCACAGATGTAACAATATTTTGCCGAAAAAGTATACATTTTCTAAAAGCTACATCAATGTAGTTTTCGAAGATATGGTATTTAGAATTGTTTGTTCTTGAACAGAAAGGTTATTGGGTTAATTGAAGTAACAATCTACTGCACTGCATTTGACAGTTTTCAGCGTCTCTTTTTTAATCGGCTTTAGACCTAATAACTACTAAAATCTGTGAGTTAATTACAAAAAAATCTCTTGAATAAATCATTAGCCTTTGATCCAATTGGACCAACTATACACGTCATGGCCTTTTGTAATTCAATAGATGTTTCTGCATGCCGATAAGACGTTTGTATGATACTGAGCGTCATTTAGCTCCCACTCCATAATGCTTCGCGAATTTTCTTTCTTATTTAAATTTGTATTCCCTCATGAGAATAGTAAGGCAATTGGTGCTAATTGACTGAACAAAAGAAAGTGTACAAGGGAGTCTGGTAGTGGTAGTAAATTAAAGACGCCAAAATACAAGTGTCCTATTCAGCCGTGACGGTAAATAACTAAGAGAGTCGGTTATTGCGTTACTCAAGAAACGCCAAGGCTAATAATCATGTGACAATTATCGGTTATGTTTCGACATAATCTAGACGTCATGGAAACAACTTTGATCGAATCTGTAGGGGATTTGCATAACACGTCAGATCTTGATCATCATACGTTATTAAACCGTTTAATTAATTTATGGAATCATTTTGCGAAATAAATTGAAGTCAAAAATATTGCCAATATTTTTGACTTCAATTTACTTCGCAAAATGATTCCATAAATTCATATAGAAAAGTTACTCGCTCAATAGACCATTTCACGGATCCCGTTACTCAACCTCAGCCTCTTCAGCGCCTAATTATTCTTTAGAATTTGACTTCAGTCCGCAGTAATGAAACGGAGTTACACATCAACGAACAATGGAACCACTTAAAAATTTCACAGATGTAGGGAATTTCTAGAGAATATATTACACGCTGACGAGGCTGAGGTTGAGCCGCGGGATTTCTGAAATTGTATATTATTTCGGTGAAGGAATAAAGGAATGAATGAATGAATCTAGCTTCGTTTTCAATAGTTTCCCTACGTTATTCTAAATTTGGCTTTCTCTTGTCCCATTAATCTAAATATTTCTCCCGATAGCTCAAGCCCATTGCCTATTCAAAGTTTTCGCAATTATAAATCTAATTATTATTTTTACACAATAGTGAATATTATAAATCCGGTGCGCTCATTGGTTACAGTAAAGGTATCATGCTACTAAATTCACCTACAGGTGAATATAGCTCATTTGTACATTTGTGCCGCTTCCAGGGATAACAATATTTGAAAAAACGTAACAAAGATCTATCTCCGTTAATAACTAAACTCACTTGTGTTAAAAATATAAAAAAACTCGCGTCTCGGTAAATATTCCCCGGGGTTCACTTCACCTTCGGCAAATAATCGTTAATTGTTATATTTTTCTTGTTATACTCTGATTGGTCGAGAGAGGGAATTAATCACGTGAACGTAAACAAGTTTCGTAAACGAGTTTCAGTTTGTATGGTTTAGTTTGACATGGTAAGATGTACCAAAAAGTTTTCGTCATTTTCCACGCAGTCATGTAAAAGAAAAAACATCTGTAAAGCACAAAATCAAATGTAAGTACATTAAATTATTCCACAAAAATAACTATTTTATTTAAACGAAAAAGGAAGGGAAAACAGCCACTTTTGGTAGCAGTGGCATAATTTCGTTTAAAACATACTTTGGAATATTTTACACGAAAAACAATATATCGTCTAAGCTTGTAATTTTATCAGTACCCTGGAACAACCTCTGGGCTGATCTATGTCAGGGCACGCCTAACTCACAGATCAAAACCTGAAACAACCTCGGGGTTGGGCAAAGTCAGAGCACGGCTAACTCACTGATTGAAACCTAAAACAACTTCGGGACCAATCTAGTTCAGAGCACCGGTAACCCACAGAGCGTTGGTTTTATGAGAGAGGAAAATCGGAATTGGAGATTAGAGAAAAACCGTAGAAAAAATCAGGTAAATTCAATATCAGCTATGATAGAATTGATTCCCAGAAACTTGAAAAAAACACGGCAAAAGAAATAGAAATCTGGATTAGTTTTACTTTTTTCTTGGACACTTTGAGGTTCAAAATATTGTTATTTAAAACTATGAACAATTTGTAGTTTCATTATTAATTATGCAGAGGTATGAAGTGTATTATTCAAAGATACACACTTTGAAGTTTTAAAACTTTGTTTTTGAACACGTTGAATTTTCACTTATTTATTAGTCAATTGTTATGTAAAGGTATGAAGTCAAGTATTTAAAGGTATAGGTGTAGAAATGCGAATGAAGATACAAAAGTTTCACATGATACTCCGATTGGGTATTAAGTCGGGTTCTTAGCGATGTTTCCGAACTGATTTAAGACTCATGCTATACTACTGAACATATACGATGTTCTGATTCGTTGAAGAGCCTAATTATTGAGTTTGAAAACTTTGCATAGAAATAGTGGATTCTTTCACTGCTTATTATTTTATTGTTCTATCTCCCCAAATAACTCGATATAGAGTATTCATGAATAAAAATCCCAGAGCAACGAAGTAAAATACCATGTATTATTAAATATCAACAAATGTTTCAAGAAAATTTTGGTTTTGTTTCGATTTCCAGACTCGAAAATTGAGGGGTTTGACATTTACATTTGTTTCGATCTTTTTACATTTATATTTTACATTTATTATCTTACAAAAAGTACTAAGACTACATTACTCTTCATATAGCCATTTCAAAAGTTAAATTTCTCTGATTCATTGCGAGCCGCACGCCTTTGTGACGAGATTTCGACCTCATTGAATGTGTTGGATCCAGCAGGGGTTTGTATTTTCTATGTTATATTGTAGGCTCGAATTATATTGTAGTTAGCACCCGTTTCAGCTGCACTGAATGTGTCTGATCTTCCTTTAGCAGAACCCCGGCTTTACTCGATATCAGTCCACAAGATGACAGTTTTTCAGTAAAATGAGATGAATGAATCAAATTATCGGTAATCTGTTCCAATTGGGAAGCGAATGTTGTCGTGCTGCCAACATTTACCATACAGTACTGAATTGTTTGAAATGTTTCCAAGATCAATCAGCCAAATTCCCTGCTAGCAGATTCTCTCTTCTTTCTCTCCATTCTGCCGATGTAGAGCGTTTCCTTTGATACACCGCCGTCCACGCGAAACAAATCAAACTTTCCATGTAGAAAAGTTGTCGTTCCGCTCGAGCCGTTTCTTTTACCATATAAGGAATGTACTTACCATATTTGAAAATTGGAATATAACTTTCTTTACTAAATAGGCGAATTTCTTGTCAAAACTGCTCAAACTTACAGTAAATCGAGTGAAAACATCCCAGCTAGTCAGCCATTTTGAAGTGAACGAAAAAGACTGAAAATGTGTAGGGGAGGTGAGCGTGGTTTGTCACCACAGGAAGCCCGCGAACGACAACAATTGTTTAATATGAATAAGCTGTATTGTATTTTGATTTTATACTGATTTTCAGTATGGAAGTCATTATACTGATGTCTAATTTAAGAAAGAACAAACATTTATGTCGATTCCTTTCCCGATTTTATTTTTACCTTTCAGTTTTATCAACTAGAAAAGATTTCGTATGACTATGAAAATGTACCGCGAGACATAAGATTGAAATTGTCATTTAATTATTTC
Organism: Actinia tenebrosa; assembly: GCF_029948245.1. Classification (NCBI taxonomy): domain Eukaryota; kingdom Metazoa; phylum Cnidaria; class Anthozoa; order Actiniaria; family Actiniidae; genus Actinia; species Actinia tenebrosa. The sequence continues at coordinate 5,880,911 of NW_028292570.1, forward strand.
TTTAAATCTATTTTGAGGCAACCAGCTTTTGAAATACGTCAATTATTTTTGATACTGTTTAACTTTGGAGTGTCACATCCAATAGAGTTAAGTCCTTAGTTATAAACACTTCATGAAGTCCAGTTGTTTATCGAGAATTACAATACGGACAATGTCCATTGCTACTGAACACGTTGATCTTTACTGCTGCGGTCGTTGGTCATCTTCTTGGCTCAAAGTCAAACTAAGTAAAATTGCTTTTCCTGTGCTCTGTGGGTAAATTTGACTGACTCTATTTACCTCTTTCTGTGAAAAAATAGTTTCAAAACGAAATATTTAGCTTTCATCATTGCACAATAATACCAACTTTCACTTTCGTTACAACATCCTAGAAAGAATTGAAGCTTTACTTACTCTTTTGAAACGTACATTTTTGGCTTCCCGCATTAGTACTTGTCCTTGAGTAAGGAAAAAGAGTACAGCATTTCGATAAGCTGAAAAATTAGTATTGAAGTTTATAATATTTCGGGTTTTTTTCCATCTAATTAAGAAAACAAAACAAAATTTTAACATTTGTATCAACAATGTTGCTCACAAGAGCTAGTCACAGGACAAATTGTCTAACTGACAAAATGCTATAAAGATTAAAGGAAGGATTAGATACTGATTTTGTTGTGATTATATTTTATTGTGAACAAACAACATCTACACGGGCTTTACATTGTCAAACGGCACGTCCTACATTATGTCCATATCACGTATTTTTACAGTTTTTCAAAATTATATTCATATAAAAAGCAAGAAATAACTCTTTTCTGACAATGAAGAGATATAACTAGCTAAAAACTAGTGTGAGCTGTTTCGGTGTTTCTAATGAAACAGTAATGATAAAATGGTAAATTATACACCGTGAAAAAGATGTAAAAACTTACTGACGTTTCGGACGCTAGTCCTTCGTCGGAGTAAAAGAGGAAATGTTTACTCCGATGAAGAACTAGCGTCCGAAACGTCAGTAAATTTTTTCATCTTTTCACGGTGTATGATTTACCTTTTTATCATTACTGATTTCTGACAATAGTTTGAACACAATTAGAAATGTAGTTCAAATTAAGGGTATTCGTGCTCTTTTCTTTTATATAGTTGGTTTTGATGTCGCTCTTATAGTAATCGGAGTTTCCTGTTTTCTATACCTAAGCTTACATACATACATACATACTTTTATTTGTTAAGCAGGTTAGCTAAATTACGCAGCCATAGGCTGATGTGGACCTGCTGTCTAAACTAATTACAATAATATGTATAAATAACTAAGTAAAAATTTCTAAAAGACAAGAATATAGAAAATCAATTAAAATGTACTTATGTTTATTAGAATTATTCAATAAATAAATAAATAAATAGAAATTCAATAAATAAATATATACTAAATACTACAATCTCTAGAAGACTAAAACTATAGAAAATTATCGTCTTTTTTCGCTATTAAAGAAGCCCTCAATGAAAAATTATTAATGTCTTTAAAAAAATAAAGAATAATTTGTTTAAAATTATCCCTACTAACACTTGATTCTAAATTAACAATTCTGTTCATAAAGTTCCAAATAACTGGGCCTCTATATTGAATTGTCCCTTTTCCAACTTCATGTTTTACTCTTGGGATTTCAACTTGGTTTCCCCTACGGGAAGATCTTGCTTCTGTCTTTACTTTGAAGAGGGACTTCATAGAGTATGGAATTTTATCTTGAAGAACGTCATGCATCAAAAGAAGAAGGCGTCTTTTGTAGATGTAAGAGATTGGTAAACCAGAATATTTTTTGAAGGTTTTCGTGGTGATGAATGATTCGTGCTGCTCTTGCATGAATGGGATCTAAGGTTTCCATAACTGCAGAACTGCAATTACCCCACGCCACTATACCATAGGTTACTGCTGGAATAATGGTTTTAAAATAGATCTCTTCTAATACTTTTACAGGAAGCTTCTTCATTCTTCTCAATGCCCCAACCTTCTGTGTGAAAGAGTTCTTCACATGGTCTACATGCATTGACCATGTCAGTCTATTATCAATCACTAAGCCCAAACAAGTAGTATGATCCACAACATTGATAAATTTATTTCCAAAATAAATTGGTGGAGCTGGGCCAGTGAATTGTGTTTTGCTGAGAATCATGACTTCAGATTTGATAGGATGGATACTAAGTCTGTTATTTATACTCCAGAGTTGCAATTGCTCGAGTATTTTGTTTAATTGCAAACAGACTTGGTCAAAGGTCTTCCCCACGCAGTATATAGTAGTATCATCTGCATACATATAGACATTCCCAAGTGTAATAGCATCAGGTAGGTCATTGACGTAGATTGTATATGATCTTGGACCAAGGAGTGATCCGTGGGGAATTCCGTATTGGACTGTTTACAAATCAGAGGTACAGCCATTTATAACTGTACAGTGATATCTGCCTTTCAAATAATGCATCAGCCATTCATGAATATTACCAGTTAATCCAACAGCCTAAAGCTTGAGTGATAAAAAATTATGTGAAATACTATCGAAAGCCTTTCTAAAATCCACGAATATGGCTCCTACTAACATTCCTTTATCCAAATCCATTTTCCATCTATCTGTCATCGTTAACAACATACCTTCTGCAATAAGCCTCTTGTAAAGCCCCACTGTGATGGACTTTTCAGAGAGAACTTATTCAAGAACTCATCAATTATATAGCAAACCTGATGTTCTAGTTATTTACTTGGGATACTCAATGAGGAAATAGGTCTATAATTAGCAATGTCTGTTCTAGTTCCTTTCATAAAGATGGGAGTAGCTTTTGCTCACTTCCATGTGTAAGGGACAGTTCTTGTTTCAAAACTACTTATAAAGACACTCACCAAGCCATTGATAATTCCAGAACCAGATAATGAGATTATAGCAATTGATATCCCATCGATATTAGCCTTGATTTTCTTTTAAGAAAAGTCTTAATAAACATATAATAACATTGCCAATCTCCAGTTCCAATAAGGAGCAGGTGGGTGCTGTAACTGCTGTAAACCTAAACGTTTAGCAAGTACAACTACACTATGCTTAAAATATTCCCCATTCAATATGTTTTTAAACAAAAACTAAAACAACAACATTAAAAGTAGAAAAAATCAAAAGGATCAAAAATGTGTTTTTAATTCGATCATTATGTGACATTAAGCTATCCGCCATATTGTTTTTTTATACTTTACTACCGATAGAAGAGTAAGTCATACATAAAGGCCGTCCACCTCCGCATAACTATTTACAAGATTTTTCTTTCTTTCTTTTCTTTTTCTTTTACATAATTTTTCTCTACGTGATTTTATTATTATTCAAGGACTAGGACTTAAAACCGTAGGCCCGCCTGTTTTCACTATATAACCCTGTATAAGGCGGACGTAAAAGATCTACTGAAGACCCTGGTGACGAACATCTTCGGTGCCCGTGCTAGACTCTATAGGGCCCACTCTAATTGGCATAAAAGCTGTTGTGGTCTTTCTGCCTCATGGCAAGCTCATAAATAAATTTATAAATCAATCAATCCCTAACATGACCGCGCGCCTAGAGTACTGGAGGAAACCACCATTTTGTTTTGGGTTGGATTTGAATATGTATTCTCTTGAAATGCAGTGCGAAATATTGGTAAGATAAGAAGTTGTAGCTGCACATTTGAAGTCTATAGTAGTGTTCCAAGTTATGTACAAGAAAAATTATACTTGAAAAGCTTATTTTAAGTGTGTTTATCCGTGTTTTTTTTTTTGCAATTCGTATAGCCAACAAAGAACACTTGATAATATGCTCAAATTGCTATTTAGTAGTAACGTGTATGTACGTATAATAATGTTTTAAATAACAATAATCATCATTTACTGAGAAATGTGCTTATATTTACGTTCTATTCTATGTGTTATGTACTTGATTTTACCGATCCACATGCCATCTTGTTTTTTCCTGCTTCTCGAGGCACGCAAAGGTCTATTTGCATATTGGCATTGATTCTTTTTCAGCAAACGGAATTCGCAATCTGATCATATCAAACTTTCCACATAGAGAAGTTGTCGTTCCGCTCGAGCCGTTTCTTTTACCATTTAAGGAATGTACTTACCATATTTGGGAATTTGAATCTAATTTTCTTCACTAAATAGGCGAATTTCTTGCTCAAAACTGCTCAAATTTACAGTAAATCGAGTGAAAATATCCCAACTAGTCAGCCATCTTGGTTTTGGCCGAAAAAGGGCTGGAAATGAGTTGACGCTCGGTTGGAGCCCGACATTTGGTCCGCAAAAAACCGCCATATTGGTTTATGTTATACGACAAGTTCGAGTTTTAAACGATATTTTAGCATTAACAGGCGAACAAAAATGGTAAAGAAAGATCAATTTTTTTGTTGACAATCCAGTTTATGTTAATTGATTCGTTATTGAAGTATTCAGTTAATAATTTGCTGATCAAAAGGCCTCCCTTGACTAAAAAACTTGGAGCACTATCAGTTCCCTCACGATCTATTTCATTGCTATCCATATTGAACTGATTTGCTTTACGAGTGAGAAAGGAAAAAAAATATCTTAAACACAACATAAAGTAAAGAAACATGGTAAAAAGGAACCATTTTTTATTATTCTTGCAAGCCAGTTTATGGCAATTTAGAATTAAGTTTACTTCGTAAAGAGCTGAGCAAAATAACTCGCATGACGTAGATTGTAGCTCACATAGTTTACTTTATTCTACAGGAACCAAGTAACAGAAATGCTCGCATCGATAGACATTCGAATGGAAGCGAACTCTTTGAACAGGTAAAAATCAGAAATTACGAAGAAGCTCAGTATAGTAGCACTCTTCCTCTATTTCCTAGCTCACGTTTGTTGGGATTAACATCGCTCGTCTTTGAATATACTTTAAATCATTTTATAGTATAATCTAGTTCATTCTATATTTTTGTTTTTTTAGCTACTTTTAGATAAATATATATATATGTTTTTAGTTTAGGGGTTTTTATCTTGTAATTATAATATTATAGTTTTTTATTCACATATCTTCATAGTTTATATATTAGAGGGCCACAGATTTGTTAGCATATTGCTATTTAGTGCTACTCTCAGTAAATAAAGAGTTTATTATTATTATTATTATTATTAATTTAGAGACTGAATGCGAAAATGTTATAAAAATGTTATAAAAATGTAAAAGTGTTAAATAATATCACGAGTCAGAGCTAAAAATATTTTAGAATAAAATTAAAGGCGAAAAAAGCTTCAATTTGGGGAACGTATAAAATTGGCATTGTTCTTATTAATAAGACTTCGAATACTATCCCGGATTTTTTCGATTCGAAAGTCAGTTCTTATAATTCTACTTTTTATGGAGGAGTATCAGTAACTCTAAAAGACGGAATCAATGAATAATTGGACCGGCAGAAAAAAGGAGTGATACAGAAACAAAATTACACTAAATCTTGGATCAACAGTATGGTAGCCGTATTGAAACGAAAAAATACGAGTCCCTCTAGAGCCATATGTTTAATGCTCCCTTTCGGGGGTAAACATGTTGCACATGATTTAAGGTCTACCAGGCACTGCAAAAATAATTGATGACATTCTGGTGTGGGGTAGAACGATAAAGGATATGATGCAAGGATGAGAAAGTTTTAGATAGAGTCAGACAGCAAAACCTCAAGCTCAACAAAAAGAAATGTCAGATCAGGAAAAAGGAAATTCCTTATATAGGCCACTTATTAACAATCGAGAGTCTAGAACCAGATCCAGTGAATGCCAAACCCATGCAAGAGATGTCTGCACCTAACAACATCAAATAACATCCTTCAATTCTAGAACATTTCTGGGTCTAGTAGTTCAATGCCTAGGAACGTTTCTACGAAAATTAGCAAAAGAATGCTCCTCTAAGGCAGTTGTTAGAGAAACAGCTACAGTGGCATTGGGACGAGCCACAGCAATCACGCTTCAACAAGCTCAAACAGTTGATAGCAACAACAACAGCAGCACTGGGATATCACAATCCAAACAAGCAGTTTATACTATCTACCTGCAGATGTTAGTAAAAGAAGGTAAGGAGTAGCATTGTTACAAGAGGATAAGTCAATACCACAGCACAAAGGAACTATGCCCAAACAGAAAAAAAAGAACTTCTTGTTATAGAGTATGGGTGCCACAAGCTCCATTTTAAGCAAGAATTTACATCAAGCACCTTTGCGAGCCTACAGAAGATGACGATTAGTCTAGAGGTATATAACCTGAAAGTAAGATGCAAGTCAAGAAAAGAGATGTTCAAAGACTTAGCAAGCAATTCATAACTTCCTGAAATCAAAGACAAACTTGTTGAAGTTATAGAAAGTATGTTTTATCTTTGAGAACTTCTTGTTATAGAGTATGGGTGCCACAAGCTCCATTTTAAGCAAGAATTTACATCAAGCACCTTTGCGAGCCTACAGAAGATGACGATTAGTCTAGAGATATATAACCTGAAAGTAAGATGCAAGTCAAGAAAAGAGATGTTCAAAGACTTAGCAAGCAATTCATAACTTCCTGAAATCAAAGACAAACTTGTTGAAGTTATAGAAAGTATGTTTTATCTTTGAGTTTCAAATTATCGACGAGTTTCAACTAACAAAAACAGGTGATACAGTTCTACAAGCGCTAATAGATAGAGTACCGGAAAGATACAAAGCAAATCTCTCAGCAAATATTGAAACTTCTGGTATTAAAAACATGAAATATTAGTAATAGATAGTCCAGTGTTTAAAGGCTCAAAGCTAACAATAACTCAACCTTTACGTATAGGAATGTCTAGAGAATCATGAATGACATTGGTGAATAGTTAAGTGCAAACAGCGCACAAGAAATGGACTGTTATGGCCAGGGCTTTGCTCACAACTTGAAGTTAAGACCTTCAAATGCGAAGAAAATAAGACAGCAATCCATAGAACCTCTAATGGCACGTGATCCACCAAGCAGACCATGGGCAATAGTTGTTACTGATCTATTTGAGTATAACCAGCAGAGATACGCGCTGTGTACGGTAGATAGTTTTTGGAAATAGATAGAAGTAGAGAAGCTCGAGAATCAAACTAGCAAGGCTGTAACTTATGCTCTTAAGCAGCACTTTGCAAAGTCAGTATGTCATACCTGATGAAGTTATTAGTGATGATGGTTCATAATTTTTATCAGTTGAATTCACCCACTTAGTGAAGGACTATGGATTCACTCGAACCACTTTAATTCCACATTATCCATAATGAAATGGAAAATTGAATGAACTGTTCAAGCAGTTAATAAGCTGTTGTCTAAATCCAAAGACATAAATGTAGCATTGCTCAACTACAAAAATACACCTCAAGTCCTAAACAGCTCAGTCTCCAGCTCAGCTGTTGATGAGACAAAGGTTAAGAACATCACTAATTCCAACAACTGCAAACCTCTTAAAGCCTAATAGTCAAACAAAGATCAAAGAAAACCTAGACAAAATCAAAGAAATACAGGAAAGAAACACGTTGATAGACAAAGCACAAGAGAATAACAACAATGCAAAAGGGAGATGTGGTAAGGATGAAGCATAGCAGTAGATGGGTGACAACATCTACCGCTTGCACGTCATAAAGTTTATGCACTCCTGGCAAAATGGATCCTTACCAGATATTTTCAATAACATGTTTAAATATGCGAGTAGTGTGCTTAGATACAACACAAGGTATGCAAGCAGGCAAAACCTACATAAGACAAAAGTACGAAAAAATTTTGGCAAACAGGCAATCTCTTTCATGGCAATTGACCTTTGGCCAAACCTTCCCTTGCAGCTTAAATCAGCTAGCAAGTTATCTTTTTCCAAACAATTGAAATATTTTCTACTCTCACAATAGTATTCTGAGTAATTTTTAACATCTACCAATCTAAAATACAAAGTAACACTAGTATATTCTTCATTTTTTTCCTTTATTAATTCACTTGCAACTTCTTGTATATTTCCATAACCTGAACAATAATTAGAAACACAAAGACTGGAGAATAACTAGAAAACTTCCCAGTTAACTTAGCCCTCAGGCTCAATGATTTTAATTACGTAAAATATTATACATATTTCTTAAAACCCTTATTTACTGTACTATAAGCAAAAGTTGTAAACTTTCAATTACACGAACGAAAAATAAATCTATCTATCAACAGCTCAGCGTTAGAATAAAGTAGCCCTCTTCCTATATTTCCTAGCTCATATTTTTTAGAAAAAATACTTTGAAAAGAGCTGGAAGTAAGATATCCTGTCTTTGAATTTTGAGAGTAAATGGGGAAATGTTGTAAATATCACGAGTCAGAAATAAAGATATTTTAGAATAAAATTAAAGGTGATAAAAGGTTCAAGTTGGGAACGTATATCATTGGCATCGTCCTTGTTAGTAAGATTTCGAATACTATTGCGGATTTTTCTGATTCGAAACAGTTGTTATTATTTTACTTTTTATGGAAGAGTAGTAGTAGCTCTAGAAAGCAGAATCAAAGAATAATTGGACCGGCTTCTTCTTGCTACATTTCAGCATACACTTATATATGGAGGGGGAAAAAAACTATATGCAAAAACATGAAAGTTTTTAAATATGTGCCCATTGATGCATATCTCAAAGGAATAATTGATTCCAAGAGGACTAATCTTCTTATCCATAAAGAATAATAAACAATGATTTGTTCGCTTTTAGATATCAATGAATATATATAAAAGATTCTTTTAGGCCCAAAAGTTAAAATACTTAAATCAATAGAACTAATTAACACCAGATACTTCAAAACCTTACATTCAAATTCCATTTTTGCATTTTATTAGATATTTGTAAATGTGCATAAAAACAAACCGTTCTGCAATCGAGTGCATAAATTACATAGATACATAGGTATAGGATATTTATAAATGATATATATTGGATTTGTCTAGTAATCCTTCATAATTATGATCACATGTATATTTACTCTCATAAGTTAATTATCCAGGTTTGCCCTTCGGTTATTATAATTAGCTGTCAGCTATTTCAAATTTATTCTTACTTTATTTTGTAATTTCGTAGGAATTCAGGTGCAAATAAACTATTGTGCTCGTCGTTGCATTGTTAATTTTTTTTTTTCCTTCTCTTTTTTAAGCCAAACATTGACATTCATGGCGAAGAGCTTCCGAAGCAGCCTACAGAGCATGATGAAGTAAGTCGAAAATATTATATATATATATATATATAATAAATCAATTATAATTAAAAGTACCTACGTTCGCTGGGGCCTTGGCTTGTTACTTGAGGCTCTTGGTGCGACAACGATTTTCGAAATAGGTGTATGTTTATATCTGTATTAAAAGAACTACTCTGTCACATGGTTTCCCAGTTATGAATTCTACTCTCTACATTCTTCCTTTATATGGTCACCTTACGACACCAGCTATAAACATTGGGAATTCCAACCTCTGTATTTTCTGACTAAAGAAAAAATATGTTAAATTGATCCTTTTTTTCAGCTATTTGAAGAGTAGAAATTTCGCACTAATTTTTTTTAGATTGTTTTTAAGTAAAAACAAATTATATACTTTGACTGATTACACATGGCTACACATATCATAATGTGCAGCATTGTAACAGTGTAGCATGATTACACAGTTAGAATGGGACAAATTAGAAACAAGAAGAAAGAAACAACAGACTGTCATTAATGTATAAATAAAGTCATAATCTAGTAGATATTGATTGAAGATAATATTTAATACCAAAGAAATAATAATAAAAAAACTCGCAAAAGCCATTCATTTAAATATAGGATGCCAAAAATTTCTGAGGATGTTTCTAAGTTTTCTTTCCTTCCTACATCAATTTCAGAATGGAATTCTCGCAGTCAATCATGTTTGCAAGCAGATTATTCAGACAGATCAACACAACTCCTTTTTTAGTGTTTTGTATCTTAGTATGTTATTTTGACATTAAAACGCTTTGGTTAAGATAAAGAAAGACTTTTTTTCTATTTTTGCGTAAGCCGGTTTATGTCAATTATATTGGTTCATTATTAAAGTATTTTAAAAAGTTAACATTTTGACTTCGAATAGAGCTTTGCTGAATAAAACATAGCTCGCTAGATGTCTTGTGTGTCGTGAAGTTCTGTTAATTTAATTGCCAGATCCTTTTTATTCACTTATAATGTGTTTATCATTTTTACAGGAACCAAATAACAACAGTGCTGAAATTTCTTCGTCATCTCCTTCCTATTACAACGGGAATTTCAATGAAATTCATTGCCTAAACCAGGTAAGCTTAAAACACAATTGCTCAAAGAAAACTTCTTATTAAGTGTCTTATTTTAAAGCCTTAAATGTCAATCTAAATTTTATTTCGTTTTCTAATTCGCAATAGATATTTTATCGATACGGTGGCCATCTTGAAATCTAATATTATTTTAATTAAGGTATATAAAAATGCCAAGGGAGTAACTATTGCAAGATTTTATAGACGCAACGACAAAGCTGTCTGTTACGCGCGCTTTTCAGTTTGAAGAACAACAAATAAAAAACAATTTAATTCTCTGATAATTGGAACAATATGTAAAACACCAAGATTTAAATTTTTTTGAAAACGTAAACCTGCTACTCTGTACTTTATACAATTTCTACGTTTGCTCCCTTGGCATCTATAATGTAATATTAGTAGAATGGTCTATTTTGCTAAATCAAAGTTCTGGTGATATCATAAACTACACCACAGAGATCAACATTGGCTTACAAGCATGATAACAATGGTTTCATTATTTGTTATTTGATTTGATTGTATAGAAAATAGCAAGGCTATACATATATAATTTCATTTTGAGTGCTGATGTTTTTTCTCTCTCTCTCTTTTCAGCCAAACATTTACATTCGAGGTGGAGCGAGACAGAACCAACCAATCGAGCATAACGAGGCAAGTTTAACGCTTTTTTATTATCTATCTATCGATACAGCCATCCATCCCTAATCCATTCCTTCCATACAGCCTTCCATGCTTTCCTACATTACTCAAACCCTCCATCCATGCATACAACCTTACTTCCCCTCTCTCCCTCTCTCCATCCGTCCATTTATGGATTCATCCATAGACCCTTCTATCCATCGAAACTCCCTCTCTTTATGCATCCATCTAGCCTCCCTCCCCCGTCCACAAATCTCATACCCTCCCTTCTCTCCATTCCTTCAACCAATCTCCCTTTCTCCATCCGTCCATCTATGCAACGATATTCCCTCTCTCCATCCATCCATTTATCCGTTCAATCACCCTCCCTCTTTCCATCCATCCATCCGTGCAACCACCCTCCCTCTCTATATCCATCCATCCGTGCAACCACCCTCCTTCTCTCCATACGTCCAACCATTTTCCCTCACTCCATCCATCCATCCGTGCAACCCCCCTCCCTCTCTCCATCTATCCATACGTGCAACCATCCTCCCTCTCTCCATCTCTCCATACGTCCAACCATCCTCCCTCTCTCTATGTATCCATCCAATTAGCACTTTTTTTTATTTTATCCACATCCAGCATAACTTCTAGCTCTCTATTTGCCCATACATCCAACAACCCTCCCTCCCGCTCTTTCCATCCATTCTTCCGGCCCTCACTCCCTTAGGCCAAACATTCAACCAACTATCAGCTCATCTATACAACTCTTCCTCCCTCCTTCAGTCCACGTATCCTTCAATCTTTCTTATAGATAACTAGATGTTTATTAAGAATCTTGTTGCGGTAACTAAGTAATGTAAAAAAAATATTTTTACTGCAGATGGATCTCTTGCCTACTTGCAATGGTCGTCGTGAAGCACATCAATAATAACAAGTGCAGACTTAGTTGGTAATGATGGGTTCTAACTGTGTGTGCAAAAACTTGTGAACATTCTACGAATAGCACTAGATAAATCTAAGTAACGTTCTTCCCATGCACCATTTCGGTGTTTTTGTAGAAATAGCTTTATTTTTAAGTTCTAAGTACAGTGAATAAGTTAATGATAATAATAATTGTTAATAAAAGTTTTTAAAAAAGGTTTACTACGGTTTACTACGAGCTCAGACATCTCAACGGCTTGTTGTGAAGATGGTTTTCCACTACCGTCAGTACAGTCAAGAACTTAAAAGTTACCGACTGACTGTTTTTGATTGACGGCAGCGACAAAACAAATTTCAGCATTCAGCTTGCAGCTACCGAGTTCACAGAATATCGAAAATCGCAGTAATGACAATAGTAAATACACCTTTTGCTGTTCATTAACAGAAAATGTACATTCATTTGCGCCAATAGTTGTATCAATAACGTGTAATGCACTTTCATCAACACCACGAGTAACATCATTAGCGCGGATCAACTTTCAATAACGATAATTGAATATGCGTGTACATTCATAGGCATTAATGGACAATCAATAGCGCGTTTGTACATTCATATGCATGGAATGTATTTTCTTGTGCACGAAAGTAAACTTCAATAACACGAATTGACAAACGATTGCATTTATGGACAATCAATTATCCAAAATAGAAAATTCATTAGTGCTATTAGCATAACCATTGATAATCTATAACGCGTTTGGACAATCATGAGGGTCAAGGTTATATTCTATAGCGTGGTTCGACAAACATTTGCATGATTCAAAGTAAAAAAGTTAAAATGTAACAATCTCTCTATAACCTCTTAAATATAATTTACAAAATTATTACACCTTTTGCTGTTCATTAACAGAAAATGTACATTCATTTGTGCCAATAGTTGTATCAATACCGTGTAATGTACTTTCATGTACTTAATGTACTTAATTGATTGTTACTTTTTTTATCATTACGAGTTTCCATATGATATCGTGCGTCCGCATGCGAATAAAAAAATACTTGCTATATGATAAAAATGAATAAAAGAGCTTTTTCCGTACTCCGTTCTTCAGTAATAAAGCATGCAGGAAGAGGCGTAAGCACGAAAGAAGTGTAAGGAGAAGGACGTGTATTCTCACACTTTTTGATTGTTTAGGGTGCTTCCTAGGTGCTTTATTACTGAATCATTTAACGGCTTTAAAACTCTGATATCAAACCTACTAACTGTGCACTAAAAAGCTATATTGTTATAATATGTCGTTCAAGACTTGCACACACGCTCACTGTATTATTAATGTTGTTTCAGAGACGTTAAAAATAACTTAAAAATCTAATTGACGGAACATTAATCATAAATTGTTTCAATAGCTAGTCCCCTTCACAGTTCTCTGTGACATCTTGTAGGGTAGTCGTGCCTTTGCATCGAAGCGATTCGCAATGATAGAGACCTTTTTTAAAACTTTGGGCAATTATTCACATGTCTCTATGATGGAGCAGGGAATTGTGATGGGGACTATTGTTTGCTGTACTGTATAATGAAATAAAATTGCCTCGTAACCCTTGTAGTACTCTTTAAAACATATTGTATAGATTTTTGTGGGACAAGATTTTAATTCCATTGGCAAAACTACTGCAACGGTGATTGTTTGACTACTCTTTATGCTGGAACTATGAATTATCTAGCATAATGGATCTACAATCTCCTGCAAAATAAAATGTGCCACCTATTATACTGATGAACCATCCCCCTCTCTCGCCACGTAGCAATCTTGTCTTGCATGCATTTTACCAGCCAACCAGTTCATAGGCTAGAAAACGTCATAGACCAAACTTGTTGGGGGAGGAGGGGGGAGGGCACATTATCATTAAAAAAGATTGTAGACCTTATTCTACAAGTCGTTTTTTGCCCCCACCATTTATGCACCAAACATCGTAGCTGCGTTTTTAAAAAGTTTCTAAGTGTATCGTTAATTCTATGGAAAAACGACTTCAAGTCCAAAACGAAAAACAGTTACCAGCTGAGTTGACTTGGTTCCCTGAAAAGAAATATGGGTAATTTATCATTGGTTAGAATTTCCCTAGTAAGATCTTAGTACAAGGTAGATTTTTCGTGTTGACTGAACTGCAATTCCACCTTTAGAGAATCAAGGCAAATTCTAATCAAAACATAATGTTGAATCTCAATTCTGATTGGTTGACCTTTAATTTGTTCTGATATGTATTTAAAAATATTGATGTCAGTCATGACCAGATTCGCTGCCCAAAGTTCTAATTGATTTTGGTGGAGGATTTTGTTTTATAAAAGCGGTTTTCATGAGCTATTGGACCTGGAAATACGTCACAACTTAAAAGCTCTACACAGGGAGTCCGGCTTGGTGATGCTAAATCGGTAAAACAATCACGTTTCATGTGTTAATGACATTACATAACAATCGTAACTCAATACACCCCTATTATAAACGGCCACTACGTAATAGAACTTGTAATGCAATAGTGTTAGACGCCCCTTAAGAATAGAGAAACGAGAGACTTCTCTCCTTTCTCTCTTCTTAACGCGTGCGTTACGTATTTGAATTTGAATTTATCACGGTATTAAGTTACGCGTTACAAACACTGGTGTTCTATTACGTAGCGACCTGTATTGAGTTACTATTATTATGTAATGTCATCAACATAATCTAGCATCACCAAGTCGGGCTCCCTGTGATCTCTACACACTTTCTATACTTCTTGAACTTATGTAATTAATATGACTGATAACCTTGCAACCCTTGCAAGTCACGTGTAGCAACTCCTTTGCATTCACTTTTAAGCCGCGTTGTCTGTCTTCCTCTACGCTTATTTGTTTTGTTTTCCGAACTCGTTAGATTCACGAACGTAATCTTATCCTCTTATGTTTAAAATAGATTTTCTGAAAAAAACATTGATTTAACTACCAAAAATGTCATTTAATTTTAAACATCTGAAAGGAATTTTATCTTGAGGAAGTTGACTTAAGGCCCGTTCACACGGGCGATTTTTGCGGCGATTTGAGGTGCGATTTTTTCGGCGATTTTCACGGCGACGCAAAATCTCGCGTGTGAACACCCGGCGATTTTACTGCGATTCTTTCTGTAGTTGTGCTGCGTTTTTCTGCGATTTTCTCGGCGATTTATGAAACGCAATCAGTTGTAGCAGCGGTCATAACCATGACGCATGCGTAGTAAAATTTTGTAAAAAATGTCTGTCTGTCTGTCTGTCTGTCTGTCTGTCTGTCTGTCTGTCTGTCTGTCTGTCTGTCTGTCTGTCTGTCTGTCTGTCTGTCTGTCTGTCTGTCTGTCTGTCTGTATGATTTTATATCGTATGTATGATATCTTTGTATCGTTGTGATACTACATAAAATCACAAAGATATGAGCAAACAAACGCATGAAAGAAGGAAAGAAAAAAAAACTAATAAATGAATATAGGAAAATGAAAAATAAGGTAATTTAATTTAGAAATAAATTAAATGTTTTTATGCGGGCATCAGTGAGGTTCAATTCCGCCTGTAAGACTTCAGGTACAACCGGCGAGGGACCTAATATAAGATATGCAAATACCCCAGCCTTCCTGATCGCCCACGCAACATCAGTGTTGAGCGTATTTTCCCTCCACCACCCCATCCACCTCCCGAATAATATTCTTTATGGTAGATCCTTCCGCCAGTTGTGGCGGTTTGACCCTCACCTTTGATGATAACATTGTATTGTAAGTACTAGTGGACTTATCATTTTGGGAAACTCCCAAAATACAGTGGTATTAGTTATGTTAATAAAAGGCCACACTCGTGGCCAAAAGTTTGCCAACATTGGCGTCTTATTACTGTGCTGTGTCCTCATCAAACATAGCTAGTCCAATGCAATGTTTGTGATAGACAAACAAGCAGCATAAAATAATTTATTAATAATATAATAAATTTTTATAATATATTTATTTTTATAAAAAAATTTCATATTTACTAATACAACAATTTCACATTAGTTAAACATTTCGGGTCTCAATTTTCTGACAGAAGTTCTATTTCTTTTCTTTTCATTTTTTTTATTTATTTAATCTTTCATTTTTCCTATCTGATAAAAAGTGTAATCTAGATCTACTATAGTTGCTATAGAAAAAATAAGTCAGTCCAAAGGTTTTTCAATTTTGCTGGATCCCTACATAATATAGCTGGGGGATTTGTTTTGTTTTATTAATTTCACTTTGCTTTTGTAAACACAAAACACAAAAAAATTGAAAAAAGCTTCTTTCATCCCATGAATCTCGCTTTGTTTCTTAAACTTAAAGCTGATTCCGACATTTCCATATTAATAACGGGGGAAAAAAATTGGTAAAAATTCAGTCTGTATTGTTTGCAAAGTTTGTTCGGCTGTGGCTCGTTATGGATTCATTTAACTTTGCTTTTGTTTAACACAAAAAATTGAAAGCAGCTTTCTTCCTCCCAATACATGAGCAGCAGTAAGGGGGACTCGCGGTCAATGTCAAAGATTTACGGGTTTTACAGGCGGTTTAAGGAAGGCGCCGGCAGCGGGAATAAGCCGCGCGCCGTGTCCTTACTGCTGCTGTGTTGGGAATCAAAGATAAGTGTTTATAAAAATGTACGATATATATACGATGCATGAATGTAAAAAGTTCACCAATGACTTCTGTATAATTTGCCTAAGATCCAAAGTTAACATACCTAAGCCCAAGGGTTTCTGGTGTTGTGGTAAGAAAATGCAAATAGAAGACGACACGTCAGCGCAGTGTTACGGATGTGGTAAGAATATTCGTAATGCCGTACCAAATGCTACCAGAGAGCAGTATTACGCCAATGGAGGTCGTAAGAAAACGCCATATAAGAGAATAAAATACTTCAGGGACTGGATGAGTCATATCCAAGGTTTACATCCGGTATATTTAAGCGACGAAGTAAAGAAGAAAATCATAGACCATTTAGAAGAGCCAACCCCACAAAGCCTACGGAAAGCGTTGAAAAAATTAAAGCTAGGGAAATATTACAAAGCTATTCCCTATCTTTTGTCTGAAATTACCGGTAAGTCTATTCCTGAGGTTTCTGATATGACAAAAGCCGAGTGGATGTTTTGTCGGCTGAATAAGGATATTCCTTATTATCCTGACGTAATTTACGAAATATTTTACAAAATAGACCCCAACCACCCCCTGTTAGGATGGATTCCGAGAAAATAAAAATGCAAAACTGGCGTTTATTTTGCCAGAAACCCCACTGGGGAATGCATCGCGCAGAACACCAAGCTATCCCCAGTGGGGTTTTTTGCATTTTGGGCTTACGGGGCTTATTTCATCCCGCGCCAGAGGCCCTCTAGTACATACACATATATCTTTCTTACGACCCACCAGAGGGTGAACTCCGGACAGCGTCCCGAGACACCCCCTGACTTTTCCAACTTTTCCTCGCGAAACCCCCCATCGCGGGGTTGAATCGCACTTTCTACCCCTCCCCCCACGGTTGCTGTGAGTGGGGGAGGCTTTTTTTTTCACTCACAGCAACCGGTCCAAATGCATCTACAGCGAGGCTCGAACTCGGGACTTTAGGCCTCCCCAGCCCCAAAGTCCACGATCACAAGCGAACGCCAGACACATCTGGACGCTTATGTATGTGAAAATTATTATATTTAATTTGCATATGAACCAGACAGCCGGCGTTCGATATGTAAATAGAATCCCGTCACGCTCTTTTCGAAGCAGATGTTTACTGAGCAAGCTTTCTTTGAAGCTCTTCTTTTGCCTCCTGGTAGATCTTTTTGCGAGATTCCTCGGAAAGATCTTTTACGACTGTTTTTTTATTCCTTATGTCCGACTTTAATTTCTCGTATTTGTCTTCTTCGGCCAGAATAAGCGAGAATTCTACGTCGTCTATCTTTCTGTCACGCAAAGCCTTTGAGACAAGGTCGGTAATAGTATTTACTTTAGCCCTAGACAGAGCTATTGTCGTGTCATGCTTGGATATTTTCGTGGATAGTTTTTTCATAATACCCGTAGCAACAGCCGAAATAATACCACAAGCTGCCCCAACGCCGGCCAAAGGAACTCCAACGATTATTCCCGGCCCAGTAAGCGAAGTAGCAACGCCAGAGCCCGTTAACACAACAGATATGGATCCTGAAGTTATCGCAATCTTATGTAGCGTACTCCGGGCTCTAACGTACTTTTTTCTAACTTTTTCATAGTGTTTTGCCTGCCCTTCCAAGTAAGCCAGGATTAAGTTCGCTTTATTCAGGCGAAAGTTTTCGGCGTTTAGTTCGTTAGGTGTAGTATAGGGAACATCTGGGTACAACTGAGGTGCTGATGGTATAACATCCATTATATATACTAATGTACGACGCTTTTGGGAATAACGTAGAGGAGCAGCCACATCACGACAACCGGGATTACTGGAACTGGAGGGCCTTTAGGAAGAGGTTTCCGCATGCAGACCCTAGTAAGTTCGAAAGGAGACCCGATGGGATTTACTATAACGGCTCTAGGATGTACAGCAACGAGGATTTGAAACCTACGCTGGTCGATCAGATAGACAATCAACTGAAGAATTCTGGTTATATCGAACATAAGCCCGTGCAAGGTTGGTCAAAGGAATTATTGCTTGGTACCGGTACTTATCCGATACCCGCGGTTTCATTTGATGAACATCCAAGTTTGGATTTGACATTGAACATGCGGATCTCTAACAACCATTCCTTTCCGTTAAAGGTGCGAGATATCTTCAAAAACGTGCCCATTAATCATACCACCGCTAAGGAATCTCATGAATGGTTAAGTGGTCCTAACATGCGTTATTGGCCGCAGCAACTAAACTTTGCGGTTTGGTGTGCCACTAGCGGCTGCGATGTAAGTGCAAACTTGATGAAGAATTCAATATTCATGTTTCACTTCCACTTCACGGTTAGAAGAATACTACATGAAATGGGTGTTATTGCGCTGCCGGGAGATGCTGCGTTTTATCCTAGAGATAACAAATACGACGTTCCAGCCTATGACAGGCTTTGTAAGGAGTTTGGAGTTGTGGGAAAAGACTTTAGATGCACTACCGGTGCTAACAATGGCTTGGGGCATATTTGGGCTTATTGGGGATTGGTGGACATGTGCTAAGCGATAAAGAAGTTCATGCGTTGAATCTACGATGGAACACTGGGTATCACAAAGAAACTCACGACAGTAGCACCTTCTTTGAATCAAATGCTAAGACCACTAAGGAAGTTAGAGACGGACCTCTGTTCAAAGACGAGGGTGGTAAGTATGCAGGGGCCAATCCACTGATTATTAAGATTACCAACGACGAGCAAACGAAGCAATATCTTAATTTCATACCCCCAGAAGGTAAAGGACTAACCAAAGCCGGCCTTGCCCGTTTGAACCGCAGCATAGAAGCTTACGTGTATTCTATCCTTGGAGCCCAAGTAAATACCCGATCAAATATAATTGGAAATACCGGCGCCGCAGAAGAGACGCGAGCCGAAGCCTTGGTCTTATTCGAAAGTTCGATCTTGGAGGGCGACATTAGCAAGGGCGTACAGCGTTACCAACTAGCTATACAAAATTCTAAGGCGAGGTTGGACTATGCAGTAGCCCCGGGTTGTTGGTTAATGCCTAGTAATTTATCTATAAATACTGGCTCTGTAGTAGGATACAACAATAAACTGCAGCGAGCTACTACGGACATGAAGTTTGGGGTGAACGACGTGAACTCTGACACTATTAGAAGGCACTTTGTTGAACAGCCTAAAAAAGTGCACCATACGCAACCACCTAAGAAAGTGCAGCTAACAAAAGAAGTATACCGAGCGCCTAAAAAAGAAGAGGAATATGACCATAACTTACTAAAAGCCGGCTTAACAGTCGCAAGCATTGGTCTGAGCTATTATATATGGCGATGAACAACCCCTACGTAGCTGGAGTAGATTGTGTTTATACGACTTACACAGGCGAGAAAAAATACACCCAGGCATCTTGGGTTGATGTCACGGGCATGTCCGTGAATTTGAATTACTCAGGAAAGAAATTGATCCTTTGTAGTATTTGCATTGGTACGAGCAGCCATGCCAACGTCGGCTTTAGGTTCCTGGATGAGAATGGCGTACTGCAGCCTATGCGCGCGAAGACAAACAACAGGGAGCCTGCGCATTTCTCCGTAGAGCCGCCAACGAATAGCGCTGAGAATCTTACAACTTGGACTCTTCATATGGTTGCCAACTGCCATGGGAAGGTAAAGCTGCAAATGCGCGTAGACGATACGGGGAGCGTTTGTGTGAATAGCATAGAAAATCAAAGGGACACGGCTTATAACCATTTAACCATCAGCACTCTTACGGTGCTTAGCCTTTAAATATATGAATCCACATTGGAAGGAAACCCATTACGTTTATCACTTAAGGGATGAAACTTACACCGGTCGCGGTTGGCGCGATATTGGGATGTGGGTTGAAGTTGGAGGCCTTGCATTGATCATTTGTAGCATTGACATTACCCAGGCGTATGGTAGTATCATGGGATTTAGGCTAGTTGATGAAAATGACGAGCCTTTAACACCCTTTAGAACGTCAACCAATAATCGAGAGCCTACTCATTTCTCGACGCAGCCATATCCATTTAGTTCCGAGGCGTTTTACGTGGCTACGTTTCAAATGGTGGTTAATTGTAATTACGTTAAGTTACAAATTCACCCAGATGGTTCGCGCGGTAGTTATGTAGCTTACGTAAATAGTGCGATTAACAAACCTAATAGAGCTTGGCATCATAAGACCATTTCTACCATGACCGCCATACCACTAGTTCCGCATTATCAAGGCGGCGCGAATACTATCTTTACTTATCCCCAGTCGAGGACGCCTCGGACACCCGACGACGATAAGCCCGACATAACATACAAGGATAAGATTAACCCTTCATCTTCTTCAGGAGTACCACTCCAATAGCGACGACCAAGATCCAAATGTTATTCCCCACGAACTTCAACAGTTCTCCGCCGGTCCTAAGAACCAGGCTAAGGACGCTACCCAGCAGCCCAGGAAGACCGGCTGCCATCTTTTTTCCCAAGTCCGTTAGTCCCTTACCTAACTTGCTTACGCCCGCGCCTGTAGCCTTAAGCGTGGATAGGATGACTCCTACTACGGTACTAATAGCAACCGCAAACGCCAGCGGAATACCATACTTCACCAGAGCTCTTTTTACCTTTTCCTTGGTGGTAAGCCCCAGCTCTTTTTCCAGCTTTTCCTTTTGAGCCCGCAATTCCGCAAGGCGTATTTCGAGCGTATCTACTTCCTTTTGAGCTGCTTCCCTTTCTTCCTCGGTATGAGTTTGGTCCTCGATTACTTCTTGCTGCCGCTCTATTTGCCCCTCCAGGTCTTCGATGGCCTGATCTCTTTGCCGGATTTGTTCCTCCTTAGCATTGATTTCAGCCATCAACCGTCGCCGTTCCACTAAAGAGCCGGCTATGGTGGTTTGCAGGTTATCGGTATCGTCTTTAATTAAGTCTAACTCTTGCAGGGCGAGGTTAAGAGCCCTTTGAGTTTGATTTCTTTCACGTCGAATTTGGGTTCTTTGGTCTACCAGCTCCCTTATTTCTTGATTTGTAAATTCGACTTCCCTCCTATGTGCGTCGACAAGCCGTTGGTTTTGCTTCATGTATTCTTCCTCCCTTTCTTCCAACGTTTCCCGCAGTGCTTCCACTGAGGTGCCAGAGCTTTGGGCTTCTAATAAGTCCTCCCGTGCTTTGTCTAATTCGCGCAGGGCCTGATCCACCTGATTTCCTATTTCTTTTATTCTTTCATCTTGATGGGCGGACTTCTTTTCAGCATCGGCAAGTAGCTGACCTTGCTTTGCATATTCTACATCTTTTTCTCTTAACTCCCTTTGCAGATCCGCGGCACGTTTTTCCGCGTTGGTCCTTTCGGTTAAGTTGTGCAGCCTTTCTAACAGGCTTCTAGTAGCACGCTGAAAGCCTCTTAATCTCAAGACGTCACCCCTAACGTTGCCCTCCTCATCAAAGAGGTTTTGCGGTTTTGTCCAGCGGTCTTTGTCGGGAAATCTTAAGTCTTGGACGCTTATGAGGACTTTGTTTCCCTTTTCCGTGAGCTTTACGTCGTCAGCATCAAAGTTGTCGTAGCGCAGCTCTAGCTCTTGCGTCGCCCACTCTATGGTTTCCCGTGCGGCTGCTTCCGGCTCGCCCATGTTTTGAAGCTCTATGTGCTCACGCGGAAACGTGTACTCGCGTGCTTTGGGATGTCTTAAGGCCTTTGCAATCCTATCCCTTAGGGAATCGTCGACTTGTTGGGTGGGAAGCAGCGGTTCTTCGTCACCGTCGTTAATGTCAGCCTGACCTTCCTCAGTGGTGGGGTCAAAGTCTGGATCCGTTCCTTCTACTTCCATTATATATGATAAGCTCAAAGTTAAGTCCCAACGTATTACCTAAGCAGGTTGGCGGACTGAAAGCAGAACGCACCTTTCACCGGGTCACCTTTACCCCCAGCAGCGCAAAGCCAGGGGAAACCCTGTACGTAGGCGTGCCCCGCCTAACGGATAACCTAGTATTGGTTCCTGGTACCTTGGCTTTAAGGTTTGACCTAGCAATACAACCAACCACCAAGGACAAGCGCTATACCGTCAATAACGTGGGTAGGAACCTCGTTTCTAAGATGAGAATCAAGTTCGCAGGGGAATCCCTCTTGGATTTGAATAGGTACGACCTGTACACCACGTATAAGGATCTGTGGCTAACAGCCTTTGACCGTGCACAAAAGATAGAGCAGGGAATTGGAAGCGTTATTCTTCGTAAGCTTCGCAGCGATACTAACCCCGCGCCTACGGACTCCAGTGGAGCAACCGCAGTAGCAGACGCAACAAGGGTAAAGACCGCCTATGGTAGCAAGTACGTTATCCCTTTGGATTTCGAAGTAATTACGAGTCATGGTGTGTACTACCCCAGGCAGTTATCCGAGTTACAGTTTGAAGTAACCTTGGCGGACACTACGAACGTCATAGGAGGATTGGACAGCGCAATTAGCGGAGCCGTGGATCCCTATTCTATCACCAACTTAGAGCTACAGTACGAAACGGTGTACAGCGAAGAGCTGGCCCGTAGCGCTGGCATGGAATACAGCTCCGGGAAGGCATTCTTATACGACCACGTAGTAATGTATAAGACGTTTAGCTTCTTGGATAAGACGGATGAGGTTATCAACCAAAGCATTAACCTCCCCCGAAGAAGTCTCACGGGGCTAATGCTGGTGTTTGCCAAACCCTACGAAGCCGGCAAGCGCAACTCCGAAGCCTTTCACAACCCCAACATTACCAACGTTGGCGTGAATATCAACGGCGTTCCAAACAAGGTCTACTCCCAGGGAATAAAGCCCGCAGACGTGTACAGGGAGGCAATGCGCAAGTTTGGTGATCAGATATCCCCCGCAGAATTCTTTAATGATAAGTATGCGCTGTGGATCGATATGCGCACCATTAACGACGAAGACCTACATGGCCAGGGTTTGCGGTTGGTAAATACGCAGGACGGCATAACATTGGAGATCAAGCGCACCAAGAACGCCGGTGCGAGTGACGGCGACAAAATAAACTGCTACGTCTTCGTCGTGTCTGACGCGCAACTGAGCGTAGAAATGAATCAGCTAACGAGCGTTGCCTATTGATCCACTCGCTCATCCTTTTGATAAAAAAATATCGTTGGTATATAATGCTTCGCGTATTCGAAAACAACGAAACCAAACTGCAATGCATAGTGCAAGGCGAAACTTTGTACTTCAAAGCAAAGGAGGTGGCTTTGGCGTTGGGCTATGAGCGCCCTAGAGATGCAATTAGAGCACACGTATCTGAGAAATACCAGAAAAAATGGGTTGATCTACAAGGGGCTGCGAATCACCGCTCCTTTACTACGCAACCAAATGCCGTGTTTATATCCGAACCTGGTTTGTACGAACTGATATTTAGCTCCAAACTACCCAAAGCTGTGGAGTTTCGTGATTGGGTCTTTGAGGAAGTCCTACCCGCGCTAAGGAAAACGGGTAAATATGCAATAGAAAGGCGGTTTGGCGGCCCAAACAAGTTAGTATTCAAGATCGAAAATGAAGCCGACCTACACGCGAAGGTCGTCGACTACACACGTAGGTTTTACCCCGATTTCATCATAGCGCCGGGTCTTGGCGAACTTCAAGATTCAGACAGCAAGCGAATAACCTGCTGGCGAAAAGGCTACCAAGCCGGTCAACCCGACCTTTTGATCCTAAATGCGCATAAGAAATACCGCGGGTTGTGTATTGAGTTGAAAACCCCAAAAGGAAACGGCGTCTTATCCGCGAAGCAATCTAAGAAAATCTCACAGCTTGACGTAAATGGTTACCTAACGATGGTTAGCAACGATTACGACATTATCTGCCGTGCCCTGATGGATTACGCGGATGGCATTCGTATTCCCTGTAAGGGCTGTGTAAAGCGGTTTAAGTCCTACGCCACTTTGAAAACGCACCTAAAGATATTCCATAGGTATAATGAAGCTCAGCTTGACTCACTGGCGTGATCTTGTCCACGGTAAAGCATACGAAATAAAAAATTACGTCGTCTTCGAAGACATCGACCGTTTACGGTTAGTCCTCAAAGACTTAGAAGGCAAGGAATATTCCCTTTGGGCGCCGGATTGCGTGCGGTACGTAATTCAGGGCGAGGAATTCACCCACTTACGCAGCTATGGTAAGGTAAATGGCCGATGGAAGTTTGACATTGAAAGAACAGTCACTCCATCTCCTCTTTGTAGTTAAGCGCGTCTGCTAAAGTCCGCTGCGCTTTAGGATCCGCGGAGCACCAATGCCCCACAAAGGATCCTTCGGAGAATACCCTGTCACAATGAAGGCAGGTGTATTTTTTACGCGGCTTACGAGGGGTAATGCAGTCGGCAGGTAGTTCGCAAGTAATACAGTCCATATATTGAAAGGGTAATTAGAATGCCTCCCAGAAAGGCGGCTGCGTAGGCTAGCATATACCTTTAAAAGGGGTCCTTATTTTTATTTATTATTATTAGATTATGCAAGCGCCCTTAAAAGGGGTCTTTATTTTTATTTATTATTATTAAATATCCTTAATTCATTATTATCGAATATTCTTAATAATAATAAATAAAAATAAGAATGGGATTTGAGACTCTTTGCGCAAACCCTACTTTACTATCTTAGGTCCTTTCTAACTTCTACGGGCTTTCCTTGCCGCCTCATTGCCGGCATGCCAGGCCTCAAAGCGATCTAAGTACTCCTTAAAGCCGCCTTGACCGTCATAGAGGCACTGCCAAATATGCTGGTCACTTCTTTGACAGCCGCAACGCTCGCAGGTTGCCTCCCAATATTCCCTATCTTCCCACCTTACGCCTTCGACGCAGTCAAACTCCGCAAAGCGCTGGTCAATTTCCTTCTTCCGGCGCGTTAACTTCCTTTGGGTTTCCTTTGGGCAACATCGTGCAGCAACGTCGCCGTGCTCCTCGCAAGCCACGCTCAGCAGGTCGTAATTGCCGCGGCACCGATGTCGATGCCATTCGTCGTTCTTGTCCTCCTCGCAGCGCTCACATACGTTCTTTAGGCAAACGCGGTTATCCACGTGGTAATCCAACATTTGCGCGCTGCTAAAGAGTCGATTACACTCCTTACAACGCCTTTCGCGTGCCTTCTTAGCGCACACCTTTTTTTCAACGTGGTATTTTAACATTTGCTTCGAGCTGAACTCCTTGTTGCAGTGCACGCACTCCATATATAATAAGGATTTAATAACCACTATAAGGGATACCGCATGAAGTCCTTAACAGCCAGAAACTATTTCAAAAGTGTCTCAGAATGTTGACAATAAGGTTAAATCTTTGTTAAGGATGCCTGGAAAGCCCGTAATGGTTAGTAGGCGGCTTAAAATAGTAAAGTAGGGTTTGCGCAAAGAGTCTCAAATCCCATTCTTATTTTTATTTATTATTATTAAGAATAATTAAGGATATTTAATAATAATAAAAAAAATAAGGACCCCCTTTAAAGGGCGCTTGCAGGATTCAAAATAGTAAAGCTAAGACACTCTTTGGAATAGTTTCCAGGCATCCTTAACAAAGATTTAACCTTACTGTCAACATTCTGAGACACTCTTTGAAATAGTTTCCAGGTATCCTTAACAAAGATTTAACCTTATTGTTAACATTCTACGGGGGATATCGCATGAAGTCCTTAACGGACTCCTTAGCCCAACCGGCCATCGTCAAAAGCGCACCAAACCTTTCCGCGCGCTTCAGGCCGCACATTTCATCGTACAATTCCTGCACGCGCTCTTTTAACCGATCGATCTCCTCCCTTTGCATTTCTATGGTGTCTCTTTTATCCTTTGCGTCGCCGGCAATCCTTCTTACTGCGTCCACTGGGTCCATCGTATATATAATGGATCCGAACCATATTCCCTGCAATGCCCTGATAGTAGGACCCACCGGCTGCGGAAAGACCCAATTCGTAGTGGAGCAGCTATTAGGACCCTTTAGATACCGTTTCGACTACGTCGTGCTATTATGCCCCACCTACGTGAATAACCGCACCTGGACGGGCATAGGAGTGAAAGATGACGACTTCTTTGTAGATATCTTAGATCCTAACGAGTTATCCGGCCATCTTAAGTTTTGGCACAAACAATTCCCCAAGAATACGCAAACCCTCCTTATACTGGATGACATTGCCGTGGGGACGACGTAAAAAGACGCACTTCCGAGCTCGTTAAACTCGCCTTCAGCGGTAGACACGACAATATCAGCGTTTGGTTGCTCTCGCAGCAGCTTACCAGCGTCTCTAAGCCCTTCAGGGAAAACATAGGTTCACTTGTCGTATTTTATACTCCGAGCAAGTCTGACCTGGAAACCATCTTAAGCGACTACGGCGGTGAGATATCCAAGGAACAGTTACACGAATACATGCGGCACCTACAAACGCACCAACATTCCAAGATGATCTTCTTTTTGAGGTTTCCGTATTCCATTAACATATATGGACATTGAGCAGCTCTTAGATGAAGTCCCCACGCAGCTAGATGAAAGCAACCTCAAGGAACAACTTAACATCCTTGTGTCATCTGGGAAGTGCAAAGAAATGATAGGCAAGGAACTTACCCATGAGCAGGTTAATAAGTTGTCAGAAGAGGAGGTTAAGAAGTTCCATAAGAGGTACGAGGCCGCCCTTGCAAGTAAGACCACGGACGCCGTAGCAGACTCAGCCATTAAGCTGGCCACCAAGCTTCTCGGACTTGCGCTGCCCATAGACGACGTGGAGCAACTACGGAAGGACATTAGTGATGACTATGTCATCGCCCAAGAACTTAAGATAACCTGCGGGTGGTTGTCTTTGAAGTGCGGTAAGTTAATGGCAGTCGCCTCTGCGGCACTTCACGTAGCTCAGCACGTTGACTTGAAGGAACTTACGATGTCTTGGAAGGACTTCAAAAAGGACAGAGAAGTCGAAAAGGTCTTCCAGGCAGCACTTGCTGAGGTACCTGATCAAGTCGCCTCAAGTACTTAGTCAAGTCGTCCTTAAGTACTTACTTAAGTCATTCTCAAGTACTTATCAAGTCCTTCAAGTCCTTAGATATAAATGAGTGAACCAGAGTCGAAGGTAGAGCAGCCCCAAGAGGAGCAAAAGATTACCAAGGCTAAATCTCCAGGCAGAGTTGCCGCGGGGAAGAAGCTCGCGGAGATGAATAAAAAGAACAAAGCCAAAAAAGAAGAAAAGGTGGAGGAAAAAGAAGAGGAATCCTTCATTAATCCTGGGTACGTCATTGGCGCGTTAGGAGTTGCTATAGCAGCAGGCAGCCTTTACTTACAATGGCGGGCTACGAAAAAGGTAGAACCACCAACATATCACGCGCCCGTGCACGCACCTGTGGAGCCGGCTGTTAGAAAAAGTAAGATCCCTGAAATGGAGTAATAACCTTCTCGCTCTGTAATATAATGTCAACCGCGTTATTGAAAACTGTTGAAGAAGCAGCTATCATTACTTCCATCGTTGCGGGTATTGGTTGGGTAGGTAAGAAAGTGCTCAAAGAAGACTTTACTGAAGACCCAAGCAAGAGCTTCGCTAATTTTGCTAAAATGACCGCTGCCGTAGGCGGGGCTATCATGGCAAAGAATTACCTACAGAAGGAAAAGTACATTCCTAATGTATAAATGGCTAGCGTGGTCGCAGGTGGAGTTATTGCAGCTTTAGCATTCACTGGAGCTAATTATGGTGGTCAGTATTTGGATAGATTAGTCAGAGGCGACAAAAGCGGAGATTTAGCCGCCGAAAGGAAGAGACACGACTTAGCGCTGGAGAAATATCAGCGAGACGTGGCAGCTTGGAATGAAAAAAGACAAGCTTACAGGGATTGGTTGGATAAGAACTACCAAGACAAGATGCAGGCGGATAAGAACTTCGAAAACACGGACTACGCCTTTAAGCTCTATGCGCAAGCACACCCCGCGGCATTAACGGGGTTAAAAAGGCCTCAGTTTAAGAATTACTATCAGCCTTCTAAGAAACAAAAAGACAATGAGTTGGTCTTCGTAGGAGTCGCAGGGCTGGCCGGAGGCGTAGCTTTGGCGTATCTGCTCTAACGAAGGGAACTGTGTTTCCTGAAATATATGATCGTCTTTTTGGAAAGCGACAAGAATGACTTTACCACTTATCTGAATCCCCCCATTAAAGCCCATAAAGTTCGGTTGGTTAGTTGCTCTTTGTACAATTCTTGGTATAATTTAGTCAATGCCTTGGTCACTGAGCATAAAGGCGGCGGCAATTATCAAGGCGTATTGCTGCCCGATGGACATTACACACCAATCACCCTTGCTAAGGAATTAGCAAAACACGGTTATACGCTCACCACAGGATTGCCGCACGAAATGACCTTCAAACATAATATGCCAAACTATTCAGTAACTTTTGGAAAGTCTGACCCATTGGGATCTTTATTATGTGCCTCGGGCAAGACAATTACCGACACAGCCATACCCGTGAAATGGAAAGTCGCATCCTCTTACGAAGTCTATTGCGACTTGGTCCATAGTTACAACAATGGAGAAAAGTCTTCTCTTATGTCCAAGTTTCTGCCCAAAGGTAATCCATTTGACCCAGTAGAATACACCCCCATTTCTTTGAGCTATGACTTGTCTAATTTGGTAGAAAGCATAAACATCACCATTAAAGTGGACGGAAAGACGGTGGATTTCAACGGGCGAAAGATCAATCTCGTCCTGGAATTCATATAATGGGCCGCGTAGAGGACAAACTCAAGAGGATTTACTATGGGCCTGAAGGCTATTGGAAAGGAGCGTCGGCCATCAAGAAACTCGCGACCGCGGCCAGGGTATCAGATGAAACGGCTAAGAACTGGCTAAGAAAACAAACCCTCTGGCAGGTTTATCTTCCCGTGCCCAAGTACATTCCCAGGCCCAGCTTTACCGTAAATACCCCCAATGAAGTTCATCAGGCGGATTTGCTTTTCTTGCCGCACGACAAGGTGAGAAAGAAGACCTATAGATACGCTTTGACCGTAGTTGATATCGCAAGCAGATACAAGGACGCCGAACCCATAACCAGCAAGGATTCTGGGGAAGTCGCAGAAGCCCTGAGTAGGATTTATAAGCGCGTTTTGAAATGGCCCAAGCTGCTGCAAGTGGATGCGGGGACAGAGTTCATGGGCGTGGTTACTAAGACCCTGAAAGACCACGACACTAAGATTAGGAGAGCCGAAGCTGAGTACCACAGGGGTCAGAGCATCGTCGAAAGATTCAATAAGACCCTGGCCGAGCGTCTCTTTGGGTACCAGTATTGGAAAGAGCTGGAAGATCCCTCCAAACGCAACAGGGAATGGACTCAGAGGCTCCCCCAGGTCATCGCGGCTTTGAATAACGAGGCGGCCAGGGCTACGGGGATGAAACCCAAGGATGCCATAAAAAAGAAACACGAGGAACACAAGTCCTATGTCAGAAGTTCGAGGGCGGTCGGACTGAAGGAAAAAAAGCTACCCCGCGACATAGTGGTCAGATACCTCTATCAGCCGGGGGAACTCGAAGGTGGCAGTAAGAGAGCCACGGATCCTAACTGGTCCCTGGAAACGTATGAGATTTCGAAGTCCGTCACCAAGGAAGGGCAACCCGTGTTGTATTACCTAAATGGCCCAAGTCGCGGATTTGTCATGGAAGAGCTGCTCATAGTCCCCAAAGACTCAGAGTAGCGCAGCACCACGCGCCCGATTGCACTCTAGGCATGTCAGTCTTACATTGCCTCTACAATGGCCGCGTTTATTATTTATGCGATCCACGGAGAACTGCTGATCGTCATTTGGGTCAAACCTCCATAGTAGAGGTATGTTACATTTGGCACACCTTGCCCCTTTCTTATAGACGTCGTCCGCGCATAGGTCGAACGTCATATTTTTTTCTTCGTCGTGTCTTTTGTAGCGAAGGAGTTTCTTAGCAATGTTCTCTTTGGCTACGTCCTCTGGGGTGCGGTCGTAGCGCAGTTGCGGACCCCAGGCTCTTTTTAACTGCTTGGCATATTCTACGCGGCTTACGGCAGTGTAGATAAGGTTGCTCCAACACAGCCGCTGGTCTATGATCCATAAGGTTTCTTTTATGGTAAGCCCTTGCGCGCTGTGGACTGTCATGCAATAGCCTAAGCGCCAATCTGGATGGGAGGTTATTTTTTCCACCTTTTCTATGGGTACCCAGGCTTTGTCATGCGTTACCGCGTTCTGCAGTTGGATGTCGGTACCAGGTACCCAGACGTCTCTTTTTTGCATGCGGGTGTCGTGGGGTTTATAACAAACAGGTACGGGATGCGTAGGGAAGCGCTCTCGGTGTATATTGAGTAAGTCTTTCTGTATGCGAGACTGTGCTGCGCGTTTGCTGCTCAGCACCAGATCCTTTGGATGCCATGCGTAAAGGAAGTCCTCGTATTTCTTCGCTCGTACGCGTTTGCGCAGTGTTTTGCATTGGTCGGCGTCACTGAGGCCCCTTAATTCCGCTTTCAGGTTCCTTACTTGATCCTTGCTGCGGTAGTCGGCGTTAATTTCTTCAGAGTAGTCTACGAACCCCTTTAGCCATTCGTGGGGCATCTCTCCGGCTATTGGAGGAGGCTGGCAGGGATCTCCGGCGAATATTACTTGACACTTTCCACGGAGGAATTCTACGAATTCTTTGAGGATTTCTAAAGGAACGGTGCAAATCTCATCCCAAAGTATCACCGGAGGTATGTCGTGGATGGCTTCTGGTACCCACTTTTGGCCATTCCAACGGAAGAAGCTGTGGTAGGTCTGCGCGTCGTAACCCATTTCGCAGATTTCTCTTTCCAAACGATGCGTTGGCGTTAGCACCTTTATCTTAGGAAAGAGTTCTAACACACGCGTAGTCTTA
Source organism: Actinia tenebrosa (assembly GCF_029948245.1). Lineage (NCBI taxonomy): Eukaryota > Metazoa > Cnidaria > Anthozoa > Actiniaria > Actiniidae > Actinia > Actinia tenebrosa. The sequence goes on from NW_028292570.1 coordinate 5,912,195, forward strand.
CCGCTGCCTCCTGTACCGTAGAGGTAAGAGAAGCGTTGGTAGGAAATGGGGTCGGCAACCGAAGGCAGTGGCTCCCCGGTTGGTTCCACGCTACCGCAAAGATGTTCTCCGTGATATTCTACACGTTCTCTCCATGCTTTTATCTCCTCATCTTTAACGCGCCATTGACCACTTTCCGCCAACTCATCTTCGGTGTAGAATTCTTTCATCTTCTCTAACACTTCAGGCTTTACGTACAAGGAATCCGTGGCTACGCGCGGAACGTCCTCTTTGTCAAACCGTAGGAGCATCGCAAGTAGGTTAATATGCGCATATGCTAACATACTCGCACGCAGGTGGTAATATTGCGGCCTGTGGTCTTGGTAGTAACAAAGTGCATTCCATTTCTGTTCTTTCTGACCTTCTATGAAGTAGTCCCATTTCTCCACAGATACCATTGTTCCTTGTTCGTGGGCGCGCTTAATAAGGAAGCTTAACTCTCCTTCGTCTGTTATCAGGCGTCGCTGCATGTGTTTCTCGCCCTCCTTAGCGCCCTGCGTGAATTTTCCTATGACAACGCGTGCTGTGGGGTTGTGTTCTGGGAGCCATTGCGTAAAGGCGCCATGACAAAGTATGGCTTCATGCGCCGTGTATTTTAAAAGCTTGCGCTCTTCAAAGAACTTCAATAGAGGTACGGGTATCCATTCTTTCTCTTGTAGATGCTTCCCGTACCACGCGTAAATTATGGGATGTAAGTCTTTAGCCAACTTCCAAGACGTTAATCGTACGAATCCAGTTGCTGGGGCGTCGTAGTGACCGTCTAACGAAACGCGGAAGAATTGGGAGTCTGGATGTCCGTAACGGTCGTAATATTCCTTACAATCCCCTAGACCTTTAAAACTTGCAGGGTAACAGTGTTTCATATCCAGCGACACATACTCATCTTTGTCGTACTCCATGTTCCACAGACCACCGTGACCGTGTTCTACACAGGCTTTGGCTATGTCTCCGAACTCTTTTGGGGCAGGTTTCCATCCATTTCTTTTCTTTGCGGCTAAGAAGTCCAAGCTGCGACTGCTAAGGACCTCGTCAGAGAAGTCTTCCCCTAAGGTCTCACAGGCGCTTTGAATGCGCTGTTGTTCAATTTCGGGTCGATACAAAGTGCCGTCTTGCGTCATAAACTGACTTCCTTCTGAATCCATCAACCAAATAGAATTCTCATGGATTAACTCTGCCAATGGAGAATTCTTATAGACCTTCGTTTCCTTCTTTCTTGGGAATCGCAGTTCGCGCCAGGCGTGCCCATTGTGCTGGTAGATGACTATAGGCGCACCACGGCCCCCATATTTGTGTGTTCCGGAGTAAATAAAGCCGTCGGTGATATCTTTCACATGGATTCGCCTCTCCAGCGCCGTTTCTAACTTCTTGATGTTGTCTATCGACCCTCCGGTCCTATTAGTATTTTTTTCCCATTTCCTGATGGCTTCTCTTCTCTTTAAAGTCAGTTTACCGCCCCGAGAGGAGTCTTCAAAGAACTCTCTTACTAACTTCCCTACGCAATTACCGGGATGTCGCATCGGTTTCAACTTCTTAACGTCTGGCGTCTTTATCTTGTACGCACCGTAAATGACTACGGTAACAGGGTAAGCAACCTCGTAGAACAGCATGTCTATTCCTACCAATGCTCCCGGGCGTGTGTTTTCGTTTAAGACAAACAGGTCCTTCTTACCAGACGCCCTGATAGGATTGCGCCCCTTTTCTATCATCCACTCGCCGTCTAAATACTTTATGAACGTTAGCTCCAACCGGTAGTTACCTTCGGGTATTAAGTTAATTATTCTTTCAGCCCTTTCTTCTGTCATCGTCTCGTCCGCATCTCCCTCCATAAATGTTGTGAAGGCAAAGTCAGCATCCAGGCGATCCAACACCTGAGTTCGCAGTCGGCGCACAGTTTTATTTGGAATGCTTGTGATGGTGTCCATCTATATGTAAAGGATATTTTAACCTCCGTTTGCGGTTCGACAACTAGCAGCAGTAAGGACTTATCGCGCGGCTTATTCCCGCTGCCGGCGCCTTCCTTAAACCGCCTGTAAAACCCGTAAATCTTTGACATTGACCGCGAGTCCCCCTTACTGCTGCTTACATGTAATACTGCTCTGTCAAAGCACAAGCTGTGACTTGCACATTAAAATGCGAAAAATATATATATACAAATTCAGTCTAAATTGTTCTGAAAAAAATTAAACTGCTGTATTATTTACCGCTTCGGTCTCAATATCCAAGTGTTATTAAAAAAAAAAGGAATCGCAACAATTATCGAATGAGTTTCCAGAAGCTATCGAACTTCTGTGCTTTCGCTTCTCAACCATTTAAAAAGGAAACTATACTTTCGTCGCTTTGTCGATTTTATTTCGCGTGCGAAAACAACTGATGGACGATATGTAAGGTTAGTAATGGTTTCTAAGGGAAACTTGCAAAACAATTCGAACTTGCAAAACGATGGTGCATTCAGAATTAGTAAAATTTTGGACACCTTCAAGCAATCTGCAATAGATGCATGACATTTAAAATCGTGCAGCATTTTGTAGGATTGAATTGTCTTCTCTAGACGATGCTATTTACAAGAAATGTAGTTCTCTTGTATACAAATGCTAAGATATTGTATTGCTTGTTAAATGTTATTCTGTCTCTTCGACAAATAAGTGAAAAAAATCAAGGGTTTTCGCTTAATATTACTTGAACTGTCAAACTGTCAAGCGGTGGTTCTTCTTTTTTCTCGATCTTTACTGATAATATCCAGAAAATCGTAGTCTTGTTTCTACACAGAAAAAGTAATAGTTATAAGTGTTCCCGTATAGTCTTATTCCGTTGTTGCTGATTTCTTAGGGTTTAGACGGAGTTTTTCCACCGCTTGATTCCACACTTTTAACATATTGTACAACATACAAGACTTAACAGAAATTCAAAGTATATAACATTACTTGAACATAAAAAAAGAAATACCCGAATCAGTTTAGCTTTACGGTCAACATTTAGGACTTCCCTTTGGTTGCTAAGCAACCATGGCAACATTACAGGACTCTTATCACTCAGTCGTTCGGATTGTGTTCAACCAAAGTACACAGTTGTATAGTAATGATCTTTTTATAGGTAAATATTTTTTCTTGTGTGGATTTAAGCCGTCTTTAACGCGCAAAAAACAAAAACCATGGTAGTTTACGAAGGTCTCTACTCAAATATATATTCTCTAAGCGTGGTTAGTTAACCGATGATGCTCAAACACATTTGATATTTCACAGTTTAATCGTATCTTGTTAATGATGAATGAAAAGTCAGGAAAATAATATTACGATATTTTTTAAACAAATCCGAAAATCGGTTATTTATGATTAGGTTTTATATAATAAGAAAGAGGTTTGCATAACGCAATGCCAGAAGTTTTTTTAAAAATTAGTATCAGGTGAAGCCGATTGTTCTTATGTGCATACCCATGACAAGATGTGCACAAACAAGTTGATATTTCAAACCAATGATTATCAGTCGTCTATTAAACACTAATAAAGAAGGAAAACCAAATATTCAAAAATGGTCTTGAACGACCCCTGCCGTGAGATGTGGAAGGTAAAAGTCGTGTTTCCCCATAAATATTTTAATATTTATTATACATTATACTACAGTATTTTGACAGAGAATTCGGCCACCTAGAAAATACGTCAAAAATGACATACATTTTAAACCACATACGTTAAGGTATCAGGACAGATTGTATAGCACAGATTTCACAATATTTTGCATAAAAGTATACATTTTGTAAAAGTTACATAAATGTAGTTTTCAAGGATATGGTATTTAAAATTGTCTGTTTTTGAACAAAAAAAATATTGGGTTTGAAGTGACAAACTACTGCACTTCATTTGACAGTTTTCAGCATCTCTTTTTTAAGTGATGATTTCAAAGATGATTTGTGTGATTATTTTACAGTATTCATCGCTAGCGTAGGTTTGCATTTTAGACAAGAAGCGGGCTTGTCCCCACGTCTCTATCACCAGCGAAATTTACCGGAAACGGAAGTAATATTTCTGTCCGAGAGGGTATGGAAATCAATTCGTTTCTAAGCAACTGTCACGCATGCTCAAATAACAAGAGACAGGATTTCGACATTCTCCTTTCCTTCTTTCGCACGTAGAGGAGGTAGAAGGAGACTCTGCGCGCAAGGTAGAAAAAAAATCAAATTCCTTTAAAAAAATGGTTTTAAATGATTGTCATTCGATCTTGGATTTTGGTAGGTAGGTAGGTAGGTAGGTAGGTAGGTAGGTAGGTAGGTAGGTAGGTAGGTAGGTAGGTAGGTAGGTAGGTAGGTAGGTAGGTGTGTGTGTGTGTGTAGCAACACTGGTGCTTATTAACTAAAGCGTCGCACAAGTCAGATCTTGAACATCATACATTATTAAACAATATTTTTCACTTCAATTTACTTCGCAAAATGATTCCATAAATTTATATCAAAAACGTTACTCACTCAATTATTTCGGTTACTAAATGAAGGAATTTAGCTTTGTTTTCAATAGTTTCCCTACGTTCTTCTAAATTTTGCCCTCTCTTGTTCCATTAATGCGATATATCTCCCGAAAACTCAAGCGCATTGCCTATTCAAAATATTCGCAATTAAATAATAAAGATAATTAGTATTTTTACACAAGTGTATATAAAAAAAACCGGAGCACTTATAGGTTACAATTTACGTCTTATGCTGCTATATTCACCGACAGGTAGATATAACGCGCGCACACGCATGCTCGTTTTTCGATTTGTGCCGCTTTCAGAGATGAATAACATTTGAAAAATGTAGCAAAACTCTCTCAAAATTCACTTTTGTTAAAAATACAACAGACTCGCGTCTCGGTAAGTATTTTCCGATATTCACGGCTCTCAGCTGGCAACACTTAATATGTTGTTGAACGGTAAGAACAATTAATTGACTAAAGGGTAAATGTTTGTCATGAAGCCAGAGACATTATGCCAACTTTATAAGAAGTAAATAAGTTAGTTTCAAAGAGTTTTCAGTTTGTATGGTTTAGTTGAACATGTTAAGATGGAAAAAATGTTTCGTCATTTTCCACTTTTCCACGCAGTCATGTAAAAGAAAAAATTATCTGTAAAGCACAAAATCAAATGTAAGTATATTAAATTATTCTTCAAATAACTATTTCATTTAAACGAAAAGGAAGGGAAAACAACCACTTTTGGCAGCAGTGACATATTTTCGTCTAAAACATACTTTGGAATATTTTACACGAAAAACAATATATCGTCTAAGCTTGTAATTTTATCAGTACCCTGAAACAACCTCTGGGCTGATCTAAGTCAGAGCAACCCTAACTCACAGATAGAACCCTGGAACAACCTCTGGGCTGATCTAAGTCAGAGCAACCCTAACTCACAGAGCGTAGGTTTTATGAGGGAGGAAAATCCGAGATTAGAGAAAAACCGTGGAAAAAATGAGGTACGCCCAGAAGTAAATTCAATATCGGTTATGCCACAATTGATTCCCAGAAACTTGAAATAGAATTGTAAGAAAACTAAAGAACAAAATATTTTAAATTGGGGAAAACACAGCAAAAGAAATTGAAATCTGGATCATTTTTACATTTCTTGGACACTTTGAAGTTCAAAACTTTGTTATTTAAAACTTTGAAGTTCCAAAACTTTCTATCCAAAGCTCTGTTTTGATCAAAGGATATTACAGACAATTGAGAATTTTTAAGAGTTTAAGGCTTTCACTTTAATCGTAAGCCTAAAAAAGTCAATTATTATGCAAAAGTATGAAGTCAAGTATTTTTAAGGTATAGGTGTAGAGATGCAAATGAAGATACGAAAGTTTCACATCATACTCCAATGGGTATTGAGTCGGGTTCTTAGCAATGTTTCAACTGATATTAAGACTCATACTATACACCTGAACATATACGATGTACCGATTCGTTGTAGAGCCTAAAAATTATTGAGTTTGAGAAATTTGTATAGAAATTGTGGATCTTTTCACTGCTTATTATTTTATTGTTCTAGAATATTCATGAATAAAATACCCAGAGCAACGGAGTAAAATACCATGTATTATTAAATATCAACGAATGTTTCTAGAAAAGTTTGGTTTTGTATCGATTTCCAGACTCGAAAATTGAGGAATATTGACATTTACGTTTGTTTCGATCTTTTTACATTTATATTTTACATTTATTATCTTACGAAAAGTACTAAGACTACGAGGGTTGTCCAATACTGTCGAACTGATACGGATCGTCAGTGTGGTTCACGATCCGTACGGTTCGTGAAAGTCATTGATATGCATAAAACATGCATATCATTAGGTGTGTGCACTTAACCTTTCACGGTAACCCTGTGTACCTGTGTAAGGATTTGATGGTGCGGAATTTGACTTGATATTCGAGCGATATCCAGAAGTTAGTGCTATTGCTTCAGAAACAAGAAAACAGCAGACCGGGAATCCCCGTCGAGGAGCCAACCAAGTAACCAGCGCAAGCCACGGTGGTGTCCACAAAAGCCGACATCATAGTATAGGATAGGGACTTTATACAGGACTCATGTTTTCTTTTCTTTTCTTTCATTTACATATTATAATTGGTTACGGTTTATATGTTTAAAGAACTTTGATGATTTAGGTATTTTTGTAAATTGTTACCAATTTAGGGGAGCCATGTAGCTGTTTCCATAGTAATCAGCGTATTTAGCAATTATTTGATTGACAAGAGATTAACTTAATCCCTTAGCGTTCTACCTTTTTAATTCAGTATAGTGTAACCACAGTGCGAAATTACAGATTTCCGAAATCGGAAATATTGTCGGAAATTTGATAGTTTGGAATTTCCGTCAAATTTACGGGTACGGAAATCCACTTTTCTGAAAGCCAGTCCTCCTTCACATTTCCGTTAAGCGTTTAAGGGAAACAACGCCGTATACACATTGCTACATGTTTCCGTTCCATTTAAGGCACACGGAAATTGAATATAATTGTGAACACTTAGAAAAAATGTAACAGTTAAATGTAAATATAAAATATGCATGGATCGATATCGTGCAAGAAAATGCAGAAGGTCTACGAAGGATCTATGTAAGATCTAATCAGCTAAAGTGAAAATCATAAAATATTTTGAATAACTGAATCATACTAGGCAGAAACTAAAACGGCTTGCCAAAAAGCCATGCAGAAATAGCCAGTATTTGGTGAACAGCAGCGCTGTTTCGTCCTATTTGAGTTTGTCTTTTTAACTTCGTTTATGCGAACTACAACTTAAAACACATTATTTTGTGTCATTGCCATTTAATTAAGTTTTTCTTTATATTAGATTTCGAGGAAAGGGTTATATTTTTGCAAGAGAAATTACAAATTTTGACAGATATAATTTGCAGCTATTTCAAAAATATGTTCAGTGGTGTAGGATTTGAAGTTCGGTGCAATATTTATCAAATGCTAGGTCTTCACCTTTATTCGAAAAAGAAGAACAAATGAAGTGATAGTATATACCATAAAAAAGCATCAGAGGTTCTATTTCTTTAATTTTGATTTGATTTACTGAACATTGAAAAATAATTTCCAACTAAATTAGTTCCCGAAAAAGCGAAGCAAGCGGCTTATAACAATCCGCTCTTGCACCTTTGGATTAACGTAAATCAAGTATGTTTAAAATTAAACAAAGTGTTCTGAGGCATGGATCAGTTTGTGAAAGAAAGAAAGAAAGAAAGAAAGAAAGAAAGAAAGAAAGAAAGAAAGAAAGAAAGAAAGAAAGAAAGAAAGAAAGAAAGAAAGAAAGAAAGAAAGAAAGACTGAATAATAAATTAATGAATAAAACATTTATTTTGTATTTTTTTGAATAATTTTTATTACTGAAACATGTGTCTAATCAGGGGTGAGACAACGATTACATGTTGGTTTTCGCTTCTGTGTTCTCCGTAGACAAACCTTGAGCTTATTCTCTGAACTGGAATGAATGTTGCTGGCCCTGGTTCCTCAAAATGTTTTGCTTCCCAAACACTTAATGGATTGCGATATGATGTGATATGATTATTCTTTTGGTACCATTGAACGGCTGCAAGAATATGAGTTAATTGATCTCCATTGATCACAATAGTATGGCACAAATAACACAAAACAAAGCCGGGTCTGCCAGTAGATGTTGCCTCAATTATTCCACCATTACCTGCCCATGAGGCCATGATCTTTCCTGAAGAATCAAGACGTGTGTTAAATCTTGAACCTAGTCTTTCGTCGAATACTGTAACTGACTTATACTTTCTAAAGGCTCGGTTCACTCGCTGACGGTCAAAATTCACTGTTGGATAAAGTTTCCTATACATTTCTTTTAGGTTGAATAAGTCGTCATTGTCAAACGAAGAGATCACGAAGCTATTTGGCAATGCTACGTCACTAAAATCTGTCCACACATCTGTAAGGCTTTCTATTGATCCTCGTATTGCGATTTTAAATTTAGAAAGTCTATCTTGATTAATTTCCTCCTGAATATTATCCACTACAGCATCCCTCAGAAGAGCTTTGCAAAATGGAAAGAAAACTTCGCTGTACTCTTTCGGCAATGTATACTGCAAGTCTGCAGCGCTGCTCATGCAAATAAACTTCCTCATTAATTGTGATTCAGTGAACCTGTTATTGGTGTGAAAGTTGCCTAACAATCCGTTATAACGCTCAAAGCTGAAACACCAAAAACCAAACACACTTCCATAGTTTTCAACACATTTCTTTAAATACATTTGTAGATGAATATTCGGAGTAACGGCTTCTCTTCCATAAAGATTTTCAAATTTTATTGCAAAGTCTAGTAGTTTTCTATCAGCTAAAAAGATATCAGTTTTCGAAATAGAGGTCTTGCACAGTAGCCGGCAGGCGATTACAAAAGTTTGTAAACAGTTCAAATGTTCTTCTGGGAGAATTCCTTCGAGACAATACAAAGAATAATAAAGAATCCAGTTTTGCCACTGAGAAGCTGTAAAACCACCATAGTTTGTTGTAATTTTATGTGCTAATCTACCAAGATCAGAAGTGGAATTAATGTTTTGTATACGTCGCTCGATTTCAATAATATTCTCTCTTGAAAAAAGCTCGTTATTGCTCCAGAGTTTAAAAAGGTGCTTAGCATTACCCAGAAATAAATTGTGCATCGGATCAATCACACACATTGTGATACTACCGTAATACGGAAGTCGTAACAATTCGGTGTATCTTGTTCCAAGTTCTTTTTCCATTCGTTTCTGTGCAGTCTTATTTTTACATCTAGTGGTTTTAAGAGCATCTCGTCTATGCTGCTCATCTGTTCTTTTTGGCCAGTTGTCCCGATCTGTAAACCCGCTGTAATCCTTCTTTTCTCCAAAACCCCCAGGAAAGGTTTTTAGGCAATGACTACATCCTTTGTGTGCAGCGTGTGATAGAAATCCGCATAATTTTCTAGCAGCAGGAATATCAGATGCACAACAGAGAAGAGCAGCTCTTATCTTTATTCCACCTTCTGGTGCACCATGGGCATTGACTTTTACACCTTTCCATAAAGCTAATAACTCGTCCACCATAGGTTTCAAAAAATGCATAAGCGTTGCTGGTTCCTTATTTAATGCAGGTATTATTCCTACCAATATTATGTTCTCTTTCTTAAAACGTTCAGCTCTTGGTAAGTTAATCAAAGCCAAATACAGAACTCCTATAGAATAATCACTGCGTCTCTTAAATGGCTGAAACCAGTCACAGTTCAGCATTAAACCATAAGAGTGTTTAAGGTTTAAAAAGTCTCGTCCTTTATACTTTAGGAATGTTTTCCAAACGTCTCCATCCATAACGTCTGCATATGTATCTTCATTAACATTTCGTTCACGCCATTCCTCACATTTTTCCTTCAATCCTGGTCTTTTCAATATCGTCTCTAACGAATCTATAACACTCCTAAAGCAATAAGTATATATTGGGTAAAATTTGACTGAACCATTATTCAGGAAAACTTTTTTAACTAGCTGGCCTCCGCAGGGTTTTCGTCTTGAAGAGTGTGGAAAAAGTACATTGTCGCAAAGTTTTGCTTGGTATTTACCATTTACCTTCTTGACACAGTCCTGCTCTTTAAATAACTTTGTGCACTTTCCACAAACCACAAATTTTTGAAAGTTGTCCCTGTCTATACCTAGATATCGTCTCAGGTCAGATCCTGCATTTGCTGGTAATCCTTCGCCTACTTTGGAAAGTAGTGCACTTAGGTACTTCAAAAGACCTTCGATACCTCTGTCACTGATAAGATTGTAGTATTGCCAAAGAAAAATAAAATATAGGAGCCACGTTAGAAATGTGCGTGATTTTTGCCTATTGTTGATACTAAACTGCTCCTCCGTGACGTGATTTACAGTGCCATCGGAATTTTCTTCATCAATGATATCGCGCAAATCTTCTTCACTTAATTCATCCCAATGTTCAGGCGTTTCATCAGCATTCGAGTCTGAATCATGTTTGTCCTCATCACTCTCGTCCTAAAAGTAGGTAAAACAAACGTTTTTTCTATTATTATCAGCCCGTTTAGTTTAGTTTCATGAATGTTGAATAAGCCAAAATTATCGAATGTTAATCTCAGAACTGGATGTAGAAAGTCATCACTGAGGCAAAAATGAACTGACGTTTTCAATGAAGCCTTCGAAAATTGTCTAATGACTGAAAGCTTGTATATGACACAAATCAAGATTTTCGTCCGATTTTCGGAACAAGAGTTTTTACTAATTTGTGTACATTCACTTAAAAATAACCGTTTCGCAAGTAACAGAGCGAAACTTCCATTTTGCAAATTGTTTCCGTTTTGATTATGTTATTTTTAATTCACTTTGTAAATAATTTGCTAAATAGCAACATGGGCGAAGGTGTTTCATTGTATAACAAACCTCTTCTTCGCTTGAAGAGTCGTCCGATGCCGCGACTGATCCTGATGTCATATATTGATGTAATGATTAAAATAATCTGGTTTAGTATTCAAAAATAATTGATACATGAATAATCAGTGATTGGATTCTTTTCCAAATCCATATAACAAAAGTTTATCTATCAGTACCTGAATCTGTACGGATGTTGTGTGGTCTTAAAATAGGCCGTTCTTAGGCATGTACGCACGTAATGCATGATTTATTTAAATCCGCTTAAAATGAAGATATTACTAATATAATATATAATAGAATACAATATAATATATAATATATAATATGATAGGATAGGATAGGATAGGATAGGATAGGATAGGATAGGATAGGATAGGATAGGATAGGATAGGATAGGATAGGATAGTATAGGATAGGATAGGATAGGATAGGATAGGATAGGATAGGATAGGATAGGATAGGATAGGATAGGATAGGATAGGATAGGATAGGATAGGATAGGATAGGATAGGATAGGATAGGATAGAATAGAATAGAATATACTAATATACCTGAAGTTAGTGTCCGGTCGTAATTAGAAGCATTATTTTCTGTTGGGAGTGTACAGGTCCCATCTGAAACAAAAAATAATTGAAAGAAGATTGAAAGAGAAGAATTTAAAGATTTTAGATATATTTATCTTTAAAATTTCCGCATTTTCCCCCCAGAATTTGTTAGTGGTAAAACTTATGAAAAGTCTCCTCAAATTAATTCTACGTACTCCACGGGTAGTCCAACACTGACACTCATGAACTGCTGTTATTGAATTACTTTTTAGTTTGGCATTTTTATACCAGCATTGAACATAACACGATTTCTCAAAGTACACAAAGTCCGTACCCCGCTTTTCAAAAGAAACATCATTCAATCGGAATTCCTGATTACAATCCAAAATCATTCTCCTCTCTTTTCTTCCCCAATACCGGCCTAATGATATACTACTGACAACGATACATTTGATAGATTAAGTATTAACTCGCTCGGCCAGCTCCGCGCAAATCGATCTCGCAATCTTTCAAAATCATTACCTTCACTTGAGCTACCAGGCAAATCTTCAATAACTCCACTAGTGACTGCTTGCTTTTGTAAATTCCACATATTCTTACTGGCATCGTAAAAACGCCTTTTGTGTTCATAATACTGACTCTTACCGAGCCGTTGTCCACAATGAGGACATTCAAAGCCTTCGCTGTTTTTAGATGCCACAGAAGATCCCTCATTATCTACTGCTGACTCTTCAACGTCCGTCGTCCAAATGTTTTTCGCATAGTCGTAGAATCTTCGCTTATGTTCAAAAAACTGTCTTTTGCTGAGAATTTTTTGACAATGTCCACATTTGCGTCTCTTGGAATCAATTGAATTTTGCACGTGGCCACCTCCAGAGGAAGGGCGTTTTGAAGCCCTACTGGACATCGGTTAAACTAGTGCTCGGTTTATGTGTATACGTAATGGAACTTAAAGCTAGAAGTCAAAAACTCTTAGCGAATCTCAATCAAAAGCTAGTACAGAGCTCGATTTAAAATTTCTCACAACACGCCAAAAATACAATAAAGACTTTTAAATACATGTTCTATTGACCCATAGGTGATGACAGAAATGTCACTGTACACCTTTTGCTGTTCCTTAACCGCAAAGGAATATTCATTGAAGCGAAGAACTATTGTCATTAGAGCGAACAGGCATACAGGCTGCGTTTTCACTAGAAATGTTAACTTGCGTAAAATTCCTGGAGGTGTTTTAATCCGACTCCCACCTTTCAAGAATAACACTGTGATTGGCCCATTTATTTGGTAGGACAACTTAAACCATCTTGCTAGGTAGTTTAACTTTGCCTTATTTCCGGTGTCGTAATTAAGCTAGTTTAAATTGTCCTAGTGAAAACACAGCCACAATAAGGCGAACGGAGTCTTAATAGTGCGATTGAACGTTCATTAAGAAATTTAGCATTGAATTTGACAATCATGAATATGTTTGCGTGGGTTCATCAACGTTTTTGAACTTTCATTAGCGTTTTGGTGCAGACAATAAACCACAACACATATTCAATACAGTGTTTTGGACATTTATTTACGCAATACAAATAAGTATATTGTGCTTTTACGATTGTACATTTTCAAAGACAAAAAAGTGAATTTGCTCTCTATTTAAACATCTTGGACGATATGTTTACATGTGGTTGTACCATTGTATGCATTTCTGTGGATCTTCATAGGCACTCAAAAGACGCTAGTCTGACTCATTTGGAATTTGGTTTATTTGTTGAACCATTGCAATATCCAAAAAAGAGGGATTAAAAAACTCAAAACTGACTGATATTTATACCTAAGGGCGCTTTGTTTGTACGAAATCATATTCACGGCTTGTAAAAAATATAAAATGAAAGGACAGTTAAAATCCTAAAATTCCTAGTGGAAAATATACTTATATTGTATTGCGTAAATAAATGTCCAAAACACTGTATTAAATGTGTGTTGTGGTTTATTGTCTGCACCAAAACGCTAATGAAAGTTTGAAAACGTTAATGAACTTACGCAAACATATTCATGATTGTCAAATTCAATGCTAAATTTCTTAATGAAAGTTCCATCCCACCTCCGTTCGCCTTATTGTATGCCTGTTCGCTCTAATGACAATGCTTCTTCGCTCCAATGAATATTCCTTTGCGGTTAAGGAACAGCAAAAGGTGTAGTATTTTGATATTTGCCAGATAAACACACCCGCGTTTAATTTAAAAAAAAATATATTACTTTTATTTCATATAGCAATGACTGTTTACAATAAAGAAAATAATTTTTTTTGTAGAAAATCTAATATAGTTCATGCAGTAGTTCAAAGTTCTGTGTAAAGAACTGTCTGAATGTTCTTTTACTTCTCTTGCAATGAATCGAATTTGTTAATAAAACCCTGGATTGATAACCTCTTTACAGCATCATCGGTATAACATTCGTTAGCAATTTTTTCATACACTTTACATGATCTAACCTTACGGCATATACGACTAGCTAACCGTCCAAAACTGTAAGCATCAGTTATAGCAGTTGCTATTGCTGTGCCATCTAACAATTCCGGGGCAATATGAGGATATCTTTGTTTATCTTCCGGATCCCTATCTGTGTTACGGAAACGTGGTTGCATTGAATGTGTGTGAATACTTTTTCCAAAATCTACAACAACTGGGCACCACACACCATTTCTTCGAAACATTAATACGTTACTGCCATGGATATCGCAATGGATAAACCCTTTCGAGTGCATATGAGCTATTGACATTGCTAACGAGTAAATAATTGTAGGCCAACAACTGTCATCTGTTATTAATCTTGTTAGCAAAGCCCCATTCAAAGTTAACACTTTGCCATTCTCTCCACAAAACTCCATGACCAGCAGTATATTTCCATTCTTTTCACAAATTCCATAGAAGTACGGGAAGCCTGGATGATCATCTAAGTTGGAAAGTAACTGCGCTTCTTTCTCAATCAAATAGCAGTACTTTTGTTGCTTTATTGTCTTGACTGCTACTAAATTAGTTCTGTACCTCATCAGTCGAACGATACCAAATCTTCCTTCTCCTAAAATACTATTCTCGTCACATTCTTGTAACAATGTGGGGTTCAATGAGTCTGTCGGAAGTGGGCTGATCAGCGAAGATGTTGGCTTTGTGGGGTTTGGCTGAGTAGGATGAGGTTCATTCAAACGGAAGTTTCTATTCAGCTTTGCCGATGATTGTCCAATTTCTGGTCTAGCTGCCAACAAAACCTTTCCTGCGTAAGTAGAACCCAATAAACGGCTATTGTTCGGATTGAGAACAAAACCTTTGTCGGGTTTGATTTTTTTACCCGTTTGATGTGTAGTACTATTTGCTCTGGATACCACGCTGTCTTCACTCTCTTGTACTGTATCCAGTGCGCTTTGATGTGTACTGATGTTTTCTGAAGATTTCTTTTGTACGACAGCTGTCTTCTCCTGTACACGTCGCAACGCCTGCTTTTTCCTTAAATGTTTTCGGCGCACTGACCGTTTCTCCTTTGAACGCGTGTATTTCTTGACTGGTTTCATGATAACACTAGTAAATCATCTGAGAACGCATAGGGTAATTGGGCATTATTTCAATCCGGAATTGTGTACCACCCTCTAACAACCGATGACGTCAAACGTCGAGAAAAGGCGGGAAATGCAGTTGTTTCAGACCAACGTACCGGTAATATCTTATTCGTGCTTCTAAATATATTTCTCTGTACTAAAACTATCTTTCGTCAAAATGATTGGTCTTGAGGATGAAACAACTGTTGAAGAACTACGGAGAGAGGTGGAATTGCTAAAAGGAGAGATGAAAGCCCTCAAAGAATCGAGAATAGAAGATCAACGATCGCGAAGGCAAACAACAAGCAAGAAGCAAAACATCGACCATGACTGCTCTGTAAGTAAATTAAATTGTTGCAATACTTAGTGGAAGGACTAATTTATTGGTTATCTTGTATGCAGTCTATATTTCTGCGATTGATACATATGCTAAGGAGGAAAGTGAGTTTATTTTAGATTACAATTAAAATGTGCTTACTTGGGTAAATTTCGTGCGCTTTTTAAGATCTATAATTTATGCAGTGCATTAATCAGTAGCCGTTTCAATTGCGCATACATTATGAACATACTAAAGTCAATAGTAATCAATGTTTGACATCAATTCGGGCCTATAAAATCTCGATAGGCTATAGAAATCATTACAATCAAACAGTACAGTAAAAACCATAGTTCTTATGACTGGCGTACAAATATAATCATGTCAACCTAGAGAATAGAGTATTTATACTTGGGTTTCCTGTGGTCAATTACCTACGGACGACTGTTAAACGGTCTTTCATCACTTCAACAAGATTAATGTCATAATTTCTATATCACGTTAATTTTCTTTTCTCTTCGAGAAAATCAGTTTGATATCAAATTTTTGACATCAAAAAGACTGCAAAGTTTAAGATCACACTGATTGTTGTTACTAACTTAACGAAAATATGATTTTTTATGTCGAATATTTGGAATGAAATGAGGTTTTAGTCTCGTCGGATATGCGATGAAAGGAAATTCAAATATATTTCTTTGCCAAGACGCTTACCAAAAACATAATAATAATTTTTGCATCTTTGCAAAGTCACTATCATGGATGTGACATATATTTGACAGTACGAACGCTTTTCTTGAAAATAAAATATTGCATATCACGCTAGAGTGTATACCATCTCGTACATTTTTCAGCGTAAAACTAAGCGAGTTTTGTCCCAAAACAAAAAAAGGTGTTTATTCCTATATTATGTCATTCAATTATTTGTTGTTTTATTTTTTAGAAAGCAGTACACAAAGTGTACCGTCAGCTCTTAAAGAATGCTGACTTTAGTGAATGGAGCTTTCAAGAAGGGTATAGTAGCGTTTTCAACAAATCATATGAAATAAGTTAGTTCGTCTCATTCGACAGGCCATCCGTCATTGAGCGGAAAGCTAGTCGGTGCAGTTTAGCCGTCTTTGAATGGCAGAACAGCATTGAGACATTTTAATTGAAGAGCATGTGTATGTAGGCATCAATAGATTGCATAGTTTGTCTCATTCGACAGGCCATCCGTCATTGAGCGGAAAGCTAGTCGGTGCAGTTCAGCCGTCTTTGAATGGCAGAACAGCATCGACGATTCCGGTAAGTCATCTGTGCATTTTCATTCTTTACGTTGCATGCATGTTTTGTGCTGAATTCTGTTCTCTTGTCTTTCCGTGTACTTTTCCCCCTAGATTTTTCTCTGATAGCAACAGGGACACCTCGCCAAAACTTAGAAGAGAAGTGAGAGGTCTGTACGGAGATGGTACTTGGAAGAAATCCGCTTTAAAAGGTTAATTTAATGTTTATATTTGTATCGAGTTGTACAATTCTGTTCAAGGTACTTGAAAATATGCAGTGCAAACAAGACGCTATGAATTAAAAAGCACCATCTCCTTGCCCTCAGATAAGAAATCCCTATTTTTAACTCCGCGCGAACCTAAATTACTTTTATCATTATGGTCTAAAAAAATCAAAACTTTTGAAAGTGTTTATATCTGCCGAAACATTGTCCATTTCAAACTCCAATAGAATCCTACTCAACTGCAATGCACTGAGGGTCAATGCCAATTTAAATTAAAGTATAATGCATTGGATCCAGCGAATTTTTAACAATTATCGATATATATGTGTTTCAATTGTAAATCTTACAGTTGCTGTTCATAATATGTTCAGATTATATTCACCGGTACTGGAAATCCCTGAGGGACGATCAAACAAGACGGAAAAACCAGAAGTTTATGGAGCATAGGAATAACCTACGACAACAACAACGGAAAAAACGGGTAAATGAGTGCCATCAGATGTTTTCCCTTCGTCTTGCTTGAAAACACCGCTGATATTTATTAATACATAGTTCTATACTTCCTAGCACAGAAACTTGAAAGACGAAGAAAAGCTCTTGCTTCCGTTGAGCTGTCTACCGGCGATAGGGAAAAAGCAAAAGAGATGATAGAGGGGCCATTCGCACTTGAGTGCATGTCAAGCGAGGAGAGCTGTGACGATGAGGAAATGGAAGCTGGCCCAAGTCCCAAGCCTCGAAAGATTCGTAGACTGTCCTGGGAAAGATCGCGATTGCATAACATCTAAAAAGCGATTGATGATCATATCGAAAAGAATCTAACAGCGGCGCAAAAACGGCTTAGTTCCAGGACCATCATTGCAACTGAGAAATCGAATCGCACAAAGCCTAAGGAAATACCTTCTTGGGCAGCCAGAGAAGGCAATGAATGAATTGAATGAAGTCAGATTTGTCTTCTCCTTTACGATTGTATAAGAGCGATATCACATAAGCAATGTTTTACATCCAAATGAGCTGCCCATTGAAATAGCATGATAATGAAGTGAACCAGATGAGTTTTGTAAGCTAAAACATTACAACAATTGCCTTGTATTGGAAATATTATTTTTGACAAACTAAAGATCGATAGGACTTGAACTGTTTTCTAATACGGTGAAAATTGTATGATTCACGCATATCTCATTTTTAAACAGTAGTGAATATCGGACTGTTTTCCCACCTATACTATGCATGGTGCAATTTTTATTATTCACGACATCCAAAAAATATTGCTGTGCTTCAAGGACTTAAACAAAATTGAATATAGCAGTGTAAAGCCGTTTTTTGTTCATTATCATTTTTGTTAGAAAAGTTCAACACGTCTCTCGCCCATAAAAGCCACAAGCTCAGTAGTGCAAACAGCATGTGCACACTTCAATAGCATGCTATTTCACAGGGCAGCTCATTTGCATGTAAACATTGCTTATGTGATATCGCTCTATTGTATTGTTTCTATCGTATTAAAGTACATGTACAAACCCTAAAAGCTTGCAAAATTTTTCACTATTTAGTACAAATGGTACAAATTAAAATATAGAAAACAAAATAATTACGAGGTGAAAAAACATTCGACAGCCGGACGCGATCTTCAAATTACTAAATGTCCACAGTCAAATAATTAAATGGTTTAGTCAAATAATTGGCAAAAAATATAACTATACATTACTGTTTATGATCCACGCTTTTGATGTTTATACTTTAAGTATGTCAGAGTATGTTGTCATAATTAAGAAGACATACACTATATAACAGAAGCTAAACTCAGTGCCCATTCATCAGAATTGAATTGTCCGTTTTTCTCCTCGCATACTTTGCTTTTGTGATTCCTTTTTCTTTTTTGTTCATTTTTTCTTTAATGCAATTTGTACTTATATCGCGTATTTGTTTATTATTTCTTTCGTTTTCAATTTTGATTTCTATAATTTGTAAGCTTGATTTGTAGTTATCGCTAAATCTAAAGTAGTTATTGCATTATTGATTGACTATTAATTTATACAATTGTAATATTTATATATAAAATGAAATTTAATAAAATATATATTTTTTAAATCCCCTCGTGGATAAATGTCTAAATACGGATTGCAGCAGTTGCGTGATGATATGAATGAAGTGAATAGTAAAGTGAATAGTGAATTGAAGTAAATAAACCACACAATCATGAAAAGTAGCGGCTCGATAAAAAATCAATACGGCTATTATTGATGCGTATATAAGCCTTTCTTATTATTAGTATAAGTCTCTTGTTCATAAGTATAAGCTACCAAAACACGAGTATACGTTACTCGTATACTTGAGTTCCAGATGACTTAAACTCAACGGAAATAGAGTGCGGTTTTTAGTGCGTTTCCGTAGTTTACGGTAAAACGGAAACATGAGATTACGACACGTTTACGTCAACTTATACAAATGAATAAGCAACGGAAACGTTAACTTATCCTTGCGATTCCATCAGCTTTCCGTACACTGAAATTGAAGATTTCGCACTGTGAACACTCGTTTGAAGTAAGACGAACTTTCGGGATTAATATCTTTATGTAATTGTTTTAACTGACCCGCCAACGTTGGTAAGTCCTCAACCTTATTGTATTTCTTTTAATCTGTAGCACAACTGATTACTTTGTTGTGTATTTCACCTTGTGAATCATTTTCCCATAATAAGTAACAACAATTGTAAACAGAGCAATAGGCTAACTATAGATAATCCTTATTTTAGTTGACCAGATCATTACCAGATTCAATAGTGCAAGAATAAAAAGGATTTGCGTACTCAACTATGGCAGTGGTTTCTTTTTGATACGATATTATTGAGAAATCCCGTACAATAGCAATTGATATCCCATCGAGACCAGCTGCTTTATTAGCCTTGATTTTCTTTTAAGAAAAGTCTTAAAAGACTTATAATAACATTGCCAATCTCCAGTTCCAATAAGGAGCAGGTGGGTGCTGTAACTGCTGTAAACCTAAACGTTTAGCAAGTACAACTACACTATGCTTAAAATATTCCCCATTCAATAGGTTTTTAAACAAAAACTAAAACAACCACATTAAAAGTAGAAAAAATCATAAGGATTTGATGGTGCGGAATTTGACTTGATATTCGAGCGTGGTTTTTTTTAATCCAAATGCTTTTGATAAAAGCGTAATTCCTATAGGTGTTAATTGTGATTTTGACATGATTTTCGAGCGTGGTTCATTAAGGTCCATTGGCTTTTGATAACAGCTTCATTCTTTTGGTATTTTCTTGTGATTTTGACGTGTTTTTGAGCGTGGTTTATTACGATGTTAGCTTTCGATAACCGCGAAATTCCGTTAGAAGTTTAATAGGATTTTTACGTTATTTTCGAGCGTGGTTTATTACTATGCATTGGCTCTGGGCTTTTGATAAGATCATAATTCCTAGCTATATGATTTGATTGTGATTATGACGTGATTTTTGAGCTGGCTTTAAGAGGCAATGTCCACAAGAATCGAACAAACGGTGGCAAGGGTCAAAAAATCAAATTCGCTCTTCTTTTGAAGTTAGATAGGCCATTATTAGGTATGAATTACTGGGTAGTTGGTTTTCGAAAATATTATTTTATTTCCGAGAAAACGGCCACAGAAGAGGTTCGACCGAAGCCCAAGCAAGAGACGCTCAAGAGGTGAGAAAATGGACATACTTTGAACAGAGCGCACGTAAAAAATATACCATCTATGAGAATTTTTGAACTTTCTTCTTAATGTATCACCCTTTTTCGTTCATTGGACTGGATTTCACACTTATTGGGAAAGGGACGAATTTTTGGCGAGAAAAAATATGAGGTCTGTGTTTACATATGCTAGTTAGTTGCCTCAAAAGAAAAAAAGATTTAACCATGGGCAAGTTCTCTGATTGAAATAATACTTATGCTGCAAGTTGAGGAAGAATAGATCTCTTCAAAACTATAAAGATTGATTTGGGGAATTAAATTCTGACTGCATAGAAACATGTTGAATTTGGTTGAAATACATACGAAAATCACGCTTCCCGAATCAACCCAGGACTAAGGATTTTCGTAAAGATTGCCATGAAATTTACCCTGAAAATTAAGAAATTATTGTTCGTGCCGTTGTTTGAAAGTTCAGTGTGGTTTGGTAAATTTAAGCTCCATTAGAAGGGTTTTGGGATTGTCGGTATATGAGCAAAAAACGCTATCTTTGGTGATTGCGTGACCAAGGTTCCACTTTACGTTTAGAAGTTTGATTACTGTAGCATTCACGCTAAAAATTACGATAGAAACGTTCTTTAAATAGCTTATAATCTCATTTTTCCCAAATAAGATTTGGGTCGATGAAAAAGCCGAGAGAAAAACCGTAGCTAATTGTGATGTTTAGAAGTTAACCAGAAATGTTTCCTGGTTAAAAATTATGTGACATTGATTCACTGCCATGTTTAATTCATTTGTGAATGATTCCTTCATTTAACTCGAGTAGGATATTTACATAGTTCCTCCATCTATCAAAATGTTTTTTATACTATATTTACAACTAGAAATGTTCTTTAAAAGCCAAATTAGAGCTGAATTTTTTGACAAAGGCACCCCTTGGGCTGGTCCCACTGGCCGTTTTTCTCGATTTCATTTGACCACTTTTTTCAAAATTTTAAGGTCAATGTATGGCTTTTTTCGTCGATATAAAAATTTAAACAAAAATGACCGCTCGCCAACATGATTGGCTTCATAGCTCAGTTGGTAGAGCATCGCACCGGAATCGCGGAGGTCATGGGTTCGATTCCCGTTGAAGCTTGAAATCACTTTTTCAAGTCTTTCTTTACAGCGTTCGCTTAGATCGCTCATTCACTGTGATGATCAACACATCTATCATTATTTCACCACAGTTCTGCCCATTCAATTTCCACACTTGTTATTTATGAGGGCTTGAAGAACCCAACAAAAATGACCGCTCGCCAACATGATTGGCTTCATAGCTCAGTTGGTAGAGCATCGCACCGGAATCGCGGAGGTCATGGGTTCGATTCCCGTTGAAGCTTGAAATCACTTTTTCAAGTCTTTCTTTACAGCGTTCGCTTAGATCGCTCATTCACTGTGATGATCAACACATCTATCATTATTTCACCACAGTTCTGCCCATTCAATTTCCATATAAAAATTTCTAAGATGTCGAGTTCAAATAGCAATAAAATTCCATGTATTATTTATTTAGATTTCATCTTGACACCTGCAATCTGCTTACTTGTTTTGTTACCCGGAAACATCTCCCCGTTATCTACCTTGCCTATTCCCACTTTCGCAATTTGATACTACTTTGCGAATTCACTTCCTCTTCTCTGTACCAACTTTAATTTTGCCATCGAGTAACGTAGTATGAAAATCTCTTGCATGTTTGTTTTTAAACATCATGGTTTTAATGTGTACGACAAACAACTCAACAACATTTGCAATCAGTTGCTCTAAAAATATGTAGATGATGGCTAGTGAACACTAGCGTGGACTGCGTCGGTGTTTCTAATGAAACGTTAACAGTTATCGTAGATTTGTAAGCTTTACACCGTAATGAAAATAGAAACTGACGTTTCGGACGTTAGTCCTTCGTCGGATTCACTCCGACGAAGGACTAACGTCCGAAACGTCAGTTTCTATTTTCATTACAGTGTAAAGCTTACGAATCTACGATAACTGCTCTAAAAATAATTGACCTTGGGTCAAGTAATGATTAGGCGGCGTGATTTATGCATATATAAACTAACTGTTGAAACCACATTTTTATCGACCCAAAACTTATTCGACTAAAATAAGATTATAAGCTATTTAAAGAACTTTTCTATCGTAATTTTTAGCGTGAATGTTACCGTAATCAAACTTCTAAAGTAAAGAGGAACTTCGTCACGCAATCACCAAAGATCGCGTTTTTTGCTCACATACCGACAATCCCAAAACCCTTCTAATGGAGCTTAAATTTACCAAACCACACTGAACTTTCAAACAACGGCACGAACAATAATTTCTTAATTTTCAGGGTAAATTTCATGGCAATCTTTACGAAAATCCTTAGTCCTGGGTTGATTCGGGAAGCGTGATTTTCGTATCGGTATTTCAACCAAATTCAACATGTTTCTATGCAGTCAGAATTTAATTCCCCAAATCAATCTTTAAAGTTTTGAAGAAATCTATTCTTTATCAACTTGCAGCATAAATATTATTTCAATCAGAGAACTTGCCCATAATTAAATCTTTTTTTCTTTTGAGGCAACTAATTAGCATATGTAAACAAAGGCCTCCTATTTTCCCTCGCCAAAAATTCGTCCCTTTCCCAATAAGCTTGAAATCAAGTCCAATGAACGAAAAAGGGCGATACATTAAGAAGAAAGTTCAAAAATTGTCATAGATGGTTTATTTTTTATAAAATAATATTTTTGAAAACCAACTACCCAGGGATTCATATCTAATAATGGCCTATCTAACTTCAAAAGAAGAGCGAATTTGATTTTTTGACACTTGCCACCATTTGTTCGATTTTTGTGGACATTGCCTCTTAACCTCTGAAATGAATTTTACCTAATCTGCAAAAACAAATACTCGATAGTTGACTCGAATAAGTTGGACGTGTCAGGAAATAAGTTGCACGTGACACCAATGGTGAAAATAAACAAGTGCACGTGATCAGAACGTGAAAAACGCTGGTGGTTTGATATTTTGAACCAATCACAAACAACAAAGCGGGAGCAAATATTTTGCATGAATTTTCAGTACAAAAGTTTTCAAATGGAGCTCGAAGCATGCAATAGAGGTTTTCCAGTGTTTCTGCAGAGAAATTACAGACTTCAAGGGCGGATCCAAGGGGGTCTGAAGCCCCCCCTGCAGCAGAAAAAAACGATGCTTTTTTATATTGTTTTCCGTTGTGCTGACGGAAGAAACTCAATAACCCCCCCCCCCCCCCTAAACTCAATTAGCCCCCCCCCCCCCCCTACATTTTTTTCTCGTCCCGTCCTTGGACTTTCATAGAGAATCAGAGGCATACCCATGGTAATCTCGTGAAGCCTTTTGAGTACCAATGAACTATGATAACAAATGACACTTGGTGACTCATTTCATTGAGGGTATTGAGACCCGAATAAGGTGATAGTCAGAGTTATGTTTTGTGCAAACAAACTGTTGTCTTTATCAATTAAGAGGATTTTTATTCAATAATGAGCAATAATGGCAAAAAGCACCAAAAACTAGACTTTCGTATGAGTTTTGATCCCAATTTTCGTTTTGGGTTAACACTCAAAACCTTTTTTAAACAGTTAGAAACTGATGTACTATGATAAAATGCCTGTTTGAAGCCGATATTTTCAATCGTACAAAGATGTTTTGTAGCATTTGTATTAGAATCTTGCTTTTTCAGCCTTTTTTATAGAAAATATATGGGAAATAAGCAAATGAAGGCCTAAACCTCATTTTCAAATAAAATTTTTGTTTTGGGTTACCACTGTGATTCCACTTTCATCGGTCATCTCACTTCCACTGAACAAGTTAAACTTTCTGAATAACGAGATTTTAGCCTTGTACAAGAGCCTTTCTTCAAGAAAATAGCTTTTGGCGCTCACTGCTTGAATACGAAGAGAATTTTCTCTTAAATTATTGGCTTCTGATTAGATATGATAAGATAATATTTATTTTATACTTAATTCGCAATATAAAATTGAAATACTTAAGTTTACAAATAAATATATATAAAGATTACAAATATAAATAAGAAAATATATAAAAAGAAAGAAAGAAATACACTATATATGATAAAATCTATTAAAAAATGGCTAGAATCCTTTCTTTTCGGATTTCTGGTTACGAAATTTTTCTACAATTGAGATTATCTGGACCGAGTCTAATCGATCCAATATATGACAAACCAGGCTGTTTTCGGATTCTTCTTCAAACGTGATGATAAATAGGACAATCTCATATCTCAAGGTCCAATAAAAAGAGCATAAAGTAAACTAAGAATACTCAAAGTATGCTGCTGATTACAAGTGATTATTAAGTGATCGAAAATCCAAAATGGCTTCCTCTATAAATTCCCGTTAAAGCTTGAAATCATTTTTTCAAATCTTTCTTTACAGCGTTCGCTTAGATCGCTCATTCACTGTGATGATCAACACATCTATCATTATTTCACCACAGTTCTACCCATTCAATATTCACACTTATTATTACATATGGGGGCTTGATAGTAGTATACAGAATAGCGGTTCTGCGTCGGGCGGATCAGGGCGGATCGCGGATCAGCCCTTGCAATGACGTCACCCCTATGAAATGACGTCATACCCTTCATAGTGTCGTCACACCTCCTCTTCGGATAGGTCATATCTATTTTTAGAACAACCCCTATTATGACGTCATAGTTCGTCAATCAGGGCCGCTTCTGAGCACCCTCCTGGATAGGTCACATCTATTTTTAGAATAGTCCTAATTATGGCTTGATCAAACGCATGAGCCAATCAGCGTCTGTTTTTATGTTCCCTGTCAAATTGTTGACTCATCAAAAACAAACAATAAACAATAGATGACTTGCCCAAGGAACAACGACAACACGTTTTCTAAAAAAAATTAAAATTTATTTATAAAACGCTCAATGCATGTGAATACAAAATAAGTTTAGTTACAGCTCTTTTCATTATTTAACTAAGTATGATGTTTTGATTGTCAGTATATATTTATTCAATAGAAACACCCGTCACTTGAAACAATAGAGGACTCTGTTCTGCATAATTGCCGAGTCAATCACGCGAATCACCTACTTGATATCAAGACCACGATCTACTCTTTCTCAGTTTTACAAAACAAACCGCCCAATTTTTAAAAATAATAAGCGCAAATTTCTTATTCACTAATGAGTTCAGCCAGGCCTAGGTGTAGACTTTCAGGCCAGGTACATGCCAATAGCCGATAGCTTGATAGCTGATAGTCTAGCTCTATATAGTGTAGATTCTAGTGTAGATAGTAGATATAGTATAGATTCTAGTGTAGATTCTAGTGTAGATTGACATCCACCCCACATCGCCCTCTCATCGACCTCAAATCGACCCCACATCGATCCCATATCGACCCCTTATCGACCCCACATCGACCTCTCATCGACCCTACATCGACCTCTCATCGACCTCATATCGACCTCATATCGACCTCAAATCGACACCACATCGACCTCTCATCGACCTCTCATCGACCCCACATCGACCCCATATCATGGGTTCGATTCCCGTTGAAGCTTGAAATCATTTTTCAAATCTTTCTTTACAGCATTCACTGTGATGATCAACACATCTATCATTATTTCACCACAGTTCTACCCATTCAATATTCACAATTTGTATTTTTATAAACTAGAAAAGATACTTTATAAATGACGAAAGTTTTAACGAAATTAAGTTTGTAACGTGTATGAGAAACACAGCATTGAATTTTACCTTCGAATGGGTTTAGTTTATTCCAAAAATTGTAAATTAAGGACTCATAAAACACTTGCCGTTTCCATGGCAACAGTATATTTAGTGACTAAATTGTTGGTGTTTTTGTGCATGCCATATAATGGCCTATTCGCACACCACATTTCAAGAGTGGTCAAAAAAATTTCAAAAGTAAATAATTATTTAGCAATAGAATATAAAACATCGATGGAAACTATTGTAGTAAAAGGATAAAAACCCTGGATTGCAGTTCACTATAAGCAATAGGCGACCGTAGCTCAAGATTAGACTTCTCAGTGTTTAGAGTGTCCGACTAGATTACGCGGGAAGTTCGTGTGTTGATATCCAATCTGGAATTCTGATTAATTTTTTTCCTGAGTTGCTTCTCATCGGCACCTCTCGATCGTTATTATTTTTTTCATTATCATATGTATGATAACTGAATGATAAGAAATATTTAATTGTGTACAACATTCAAGGCTAACCCTGAGCAACAAAGCATTCAATTCGAAAGCGGCTGGATTATGAATTTCTTATCAGTTGTCAATCTTAGAGAAACACAGTGTGATCTATTGATAGGTTACGTACTTTTCAAATCAATGATGAGAAAGCTTGTAAAACGCTTATCGACAGCCGAACGCAGAAAATTAGATTTGAAATAAAGAATTAATCGTTAAAAAAAAGCAAAATAGTACCTTACACCTGATTTCAAAATAGTGCGAACTCTCGGGATTTCCAGTTTCGGTCGATCTTCGGCACTCGACCGACATCACTCGACGGCTTGGTAACCAGGCTAACCAGGCGTATTACATATCTATCAATGGCAGTCATGACGAAAACCAAACTCGGGAACTGATCATGAAAGATATAAATCAGGTTTTGACAAGACCATCAATATGCCATTTTCACTTGGGAACTGATCATGGAAACCATATCAACTGATCTGCGATGGAGGGTAATCTATCATCAGATAATTTATTGCTCCACAATTCAAGAAACATGCAGGGCTCTTTTCGTTGGCGAGACATTCCTGTGTAAAATAAGAAAGCTATATAAACAGCAGCGAGATGTCAAAGCACTTGGAAGACGAGGAAGGTATCGACTGCTAACATGTGAGTATAAGCTTATTATACGTAAGGTTACGTTAGTTTACTTCAAAATTTTAGTCGGGAACACAGCCAATAAAATATTGTAAATTCTAAATTTCATTCCAAACAATGAAAATGGTATATTGAAGTCTATGGTCTTGTCAAAACCTGATTTATATCTTTCATGATCAGTTCCCGAGTTTGGTTTTCGTCATGACTGCCATTGATAGATATGTAACCCGCCTGGTTAGCCTGGTTACCAAGCCGTCGAGTGATGTCGGTCGAGTGTCGAAGATCGACCGAAACTGGAAATCCCGAGAGTTCGCACTATTTTGAAATCTGGTGTAAACATCCCAAAAGTACCCCAAAAATGACCAGGATTGAATGAATCTTAGCCATGATCAAACCGATAATTCCAAAAAGTAGCAGCCTTGTGGTTTTTCTGCTCTGTCTCTGTACCTTACGTTTCCCTATCGCTACCTTATCTTACCGGGTAGCCGTAATAGACCTCAGGCATGATGACGTGTTATATGCTTGACTCTGATACTCGCACTTCTGCTATTTTCAACAACCGCCCTCTTTATCCTTATAAACTTGATCGTAATCTTCGTTCTTTCTTAGTCAAGGGAGTTCTTCCCTCTAACGAAGAACCTGGTACTTTTCGCTGTTCTCGTAAACGTTGTTATACTTGTCCTCACATAGCCTATCACACTTCTGTTGTCGGTCCTAAATCAATTGTTAAAATCACTGACCATTTTGTTTGTGCCACTTCTAATGTTGTATATTGTATTAAATGTACCCGCTGTAATCTTTTGTATGAGGGCGAGACTGGCCGCCGTCTTGGTGATCGCATCTGCAATCATCTGTATGATATTCGCAATAACGATCCCACCAAACCAGTTTCCCGCCATTTTAATCTAGCTAACCATTCTCTTTCTGACTTCATTGTTTTCGGTCTTTCTTTGCTTAACGGCAACAATGATTGTCGCAAGACCAAAGAAATGCGGCTTATTCACCTATTGGGCACTCTTAGTCCCAACGGGATTAATGAACGCTTTACTTTCAACTAACCTTTTCTTTTGTCTTTTGATTGTTTGTTTTTGTTTCCTTGCCTACCTTGCTCTCATTGGTTTCTTTTGTCTTATTCTATCATATATACACTCCTTTCTACCACTTCTTTCTCTTTTACTCCGACGAAGGACTAGCGTCCGAAACGTCAGTAAGTTTTTTCATCTTTTCACGGTGTATAATTTACCTTTTCATCATTACTGTTTCATTAGAAACACCGACGCAGCTCACACTAGTTTTTATCTAGTTATATCTTTAAATAAAATACTAGTTACTTACCCACCTGAGGCACCAAAGCCCTCGATAAATGCGGCTCCTCATGTTCTTGCTGCTCTCCCCGCTTTTGATAGAGAATCCTTTGAGCAACCGCACTAGACCCTCGGGTATCACAAGTCTAAAACGTTTTAAAAATTTCGATTATTATGACGGTACAACGAAAGTTGAAAATATTCAATTGCAAAGTACTTACCATTCTCTTTCAAATTCGGTTACGAAAACCAACAACGCATTCTCTTTAGAGGCCATATTTTGAGACAAAGTTAGAGTAACAAGCTTCAAACAGCAAGCGAGAAGAGCAGCGAACAAGAAGAGAGGTGTGAAGTTTTCACGTGCAAGGTCATAACAACGACGTCTTCTCATAGGTTCTTTCCATCATGTGACACATCAAACAACTTATTTCTCTGATACGCATGCTCATTGCAATTGCATGGTATCTTATTTCAATATGGCAACCCAAAATGGCGGTCTTAGTTACGATAAATTTATTGTTTTCTTATGCCGTTTCTCAAAAAAAGAAAGAACTTATAGGACATAATTGTTAAGATATCATATGTAAAGTGATCTGAGTGAAAAAAATCAAGTGCATTTTATCCATATCAACCACCTTAATTGTACTTTTTATTCGTTATTTTTATTTCATCAATATAAAATTGGGTATACCTATATTTAACTGTCATTTTGAGTATTGATGAATGCCCCTCTTTGCATTTCTCTTGACACACGACGTCGATTAGTAAATTCTAAAATACTTTTAATTTGTAATTTTGATCTTATAGATATTACGCAAGGCCTTTTTTTCTGTCATCTTGAGTGTTGACGTATACATGCTTTCTTTCTTTTCAGCCGAACATACCAGTAGAACATGAGGATGTAAGGATAACACTTTTTATAATATATCCCACCCTCCCTCCAGCCCTCCAGCCCTCCAGCCCTCCAGCCCTCCAGCCCTCCAGCCCTCCAGCCCTCCAGCCCTCCAGCCCTCCAGCCCTCCAGCCCTCCAGCCCTCCAGCCCTCCAGCCCTCCAGCCCTCCAGCCCTCCAGCTTATCATACATCCAGCTTATCATACCATTCTTATAGTTAAAACGATATATTTCTCCATATTATAAAATAATTCACGTAAAATGTCTGAATTTGTCTGTAGACGGATCCCCTGCCTGGCTATACTACAAATGGCCATCGCGTAATGCAGCCGGAGGACGAGTCAAATCATTAACAAGGTATTTTTTCAAACAGTTTCACCAACTCTTTAGTCTAAGAGGTATACATTCATAATTTATGAGAATATTCACCAGGACCTGCTGCTTTGTTTCTTTTTGAGTTTGTAAATGTGTTCCTTGATTACAGACTCATTCACTCAATGTTAACCTCATTTCATCGTCAGAATATTCAAAAAGAGCAGCGATAAACTAAAACAATATAAAACTCATACAAATACACAAGATAACAAACACTTTTGATTTGTAAACTTTCACAGAACCCTGTGCAACAGAGAATACATAAGAAGAAGACTTCGTATATTTTAAATAAGTGTTAAGTAGTAAAGGTGTTTAAAAAAAAAAGTACAAGTTATAAATTTTTTGGAAAAGTTTTAAAGACAAGTTACAATAAAATGAGAGATTTATTCTTAAAAAGAAATAAAGGTAGTTATTACATAAATTCTTAAAATACATAATAGGTTTTGAATGTATGTCAATAAATTAATAAATTTACTTGCTGTTGCTCAATACTTGTATACACACACCTAGTATAAGAAGAGAACAAAAGAAACTAAATAAGAAAAAAAAACATTGCTATCGCTGAAGTTTTGTCCAGTGACGTAGCAAGACGTCTTAATCAGTGGACTGGGTAGGAGCACGCGCTTTTTTGGCGCCAACTTTCTCTCCATCCTCAGGGATTTCATCAATAAAATCATGGATAGAAACATTCAGCTGCACAGGGATTTTCTAACTTTTATTCTCACAAACCAAACATTAAAGTAGTTTGGGACCATTCATACTGCGCATCCATTTCGCGTACCTCGTTTTTAAAATTTTGATTAGATATTTTTCGAACCTTACCTACAGCTCCTCAAATTAATTTTATAACATCATATGCTGGTTAAAAAGGACAGCTATAGGAAACATATAGTTTTTACTTCACGACGTTTCGGTGTCATCATGACTCCATTATCAAGTGAATTTCAAGTGTACAGTAGTTTAAGATCAATCGAATTAACATATAATTACATGTAAAAAACAAAAGGTATTGTTATGTAAATAGTTTGGCCTTGATAGAGTCACTGAACATTTAGAGAAGGTATTTTTTCTCGTATAAAAAAGATTTTAATGAAGTCATGATGACAACGAAACGTCGTGAGGTAAGAAACTATATGTTTCCTATAGCTGTCCTTTTATTATTATGCTTCTCCAAGGAACTACTTATCATATGTTAGATAAACTTAAAATTGGTCATTTGGTATAGTCAAGACTTTTTTATCGATAAAAGCCTTTACATTACACACAAACTTTGAATACGTATATAATAGAGAAAGATCAATATGAATAATTGGAATTACCCCCTAACACGATATCTTACAACTCGAAAACTAATGCGGTGACCCACATTTTCCTCCTGCGGTTTTGAATAGGTAACTGAAAATCTTGAAAAATGAATGGATTTTTAAAAATTTCCCAAGTCAATTCTTATTCCCGGTACTACCTTAAAGTTTCCGCCAAACTTTTTACCCAGCATGGTTTTATAAATAATGTGTGGAAAGGTTGGTGTGGGAGTGTTTATCCCTATTGTTCCTCCACATGCTTCGTATCTCGCCAAACGTCAAACAATGAGTTTGTTTTCTTGGTTCTCAAGATTGGGAAATTCCCTAATTCTTTAATCGCTTAGACAGCAAAAGCTGCTCCATAGACCGAGTTTCGCTGGGATGTTACTAAAACAGGGAATGGGGAATGACCGGGAATGGGGAATGACCGGGAATGAGGAATGACCGGGAATGAGGAATGACCGGGAATGAGGAATGACCGGGAATGAGGAATGACCGGGAATGAGGAATGACCGGGAATGAGGAATGACCGGGAATGAGGAATGACCGGGAATGAGGAATGACCGGGAATGGGGAATGGGGAATGTCCGGGAATGGGAAATAGGAAATGGAGAATGACCGGGAATGGGGAATGACCGGGAATGGGAAATAGGAAATGGGGAATGACCGCGAATGGGGAATGGGGAATGGGGAATGACCGGGAATGGGGAATGGGGAATGTGAATGGGGAATGACCGGGAATGGGGAATGGGGAATGGGAATGGGGAATGACCGGGAATGGGGAATGGGGAATGGGGAATGGGGAATGGGGAATGGGGAATGACCGGGAATGGGGAATGGGGAATGGGGAATGAGGAATGGGAATAGGGAATGTGACGAGCGATCAGCGGTATTACCATTAAAAAGTGTCATGGCGCTTGCAATCTAGCTTTTTTATAATGAAAAATTTGCCAAATATTCCACGGCAGTGGTTCGCACTCGTACTAAAAATGTCCAAAAAAAGGAGAGTGAGAACTAGTTAGTATTACTTTTAGTTTTAAGATTCATAGTAAGCTAATTCATGGCTGTTCTTGTCGCTACTAGCATCGATTTTCCGTCTGTAAAGTAATAACCTTAAACTCCGTGTATGGGTTCCCTGTGTTTAGTTATGATGAAGTAAAATGGCTGTCACATGGATGGTCAAGTGTTGGAATAAAACCATCCAAGATATTCTGGTGTTTATTAACCATCCTAACCATACACCACCTCTCCTTAGTTACCGTTGCCTTGTCCTTCAAACTCAATAATTTAAAACTATGAATGAAATATTGATCATAAATTGTTGTCTCGCATGCATTTTACCAGCCAACCGCTTCATAGGCTAAAAAAAATACATAGACCAACATTGCTAGGGGAAAGGGGGAAAGTAGGCACATTATTTTTGAAAAATATTTTAGACCTCACTGTACAAGTCGTTCGCCTCCACCAATACTCCCCTTCACGGTTCCCTGCGCCATCTTGAAAGCTAGCCGTGCCTTTGCATCGAAGCGATACGAACGGTGAGCTTGCAATGATAGAGACCTATGAATAAATGTCCAAGGTCTTTAAAAAAGGTCTCTATCATTTCGTGTTGTCCAACTACCATTACACCATTATAGAATCATGACAAATGCTAATCAAAACAAAATGTTGAATCCTCAATTCTGATTGGTTTACCTTGAATTTGTACTGATATGTATTTAAAAATAATAATTTCAGTCATGACCAGATTCGCTGCCCAAAGTTCTAATTGATTTTGGTGGAGTATTTTGTTTTATAATAGTTTTAATAAGCTATATTGGACATCGAAATACGTCACAACTTAAAAACTCTACACACTTTCTGTACTGCTTGAACTTATGTCATTAATATGACTGATAACCTGGCATCCTTCTGAAGTCACGTGTAACAACTCATCTGCTTTCACTTTTAAGCCGCGTTGTATATCTTCCTCTACGCTTATTTGCTTCACAAGCCGGTTTCTCCATGTCTTTTGTTCTTGAGAACTCGTTAGATTCACGAACGTTCTTATTCTCAATGCTTTTGGTAGGAGGTCAATGGAAACACCATCCAAATTTACGACAATAAGTGAATAGTCCCCACATCGATTTACACGTTCCAGTGCCATGTCCAACTCTGTTTTGCAATAACCACTTTTCAAAAAGTTTTTCGAAACAACTGCAAGGTTTTTTCTGCACTTGTAAACGGAATCAGCCATGTTCTCGTGAATGACTTTACCAGCCTCATAATCCCTAAAGTGTATGAAACACTTGAAATTGTTTTCTGACTCAAGTAATGGGATGAGCTCTTCAGTTACCCATTGTTCATCGAAACTGCTGTACAAGATTGATGCGTCGTACTCAAAGTTTCCTTGATCTGAAAATAATAATATATTGACAAATTCTATCAGTTCAACAATGGATTATCCGATGTGAATGCTTGCTTTGAGTGCACTGTTACTGTGGTTTATGACTAGAATTGGTGAAAATTGTTTAGAATGGAAGCAAATATTACAAAGTCATTTAAAAAGAGGCGACCAGAGCAAATGTCTCGCTTGACAGGGTAATTTTGGGGTATTTTTATGATTTCATTACATCAAGTGCTTGCTTGCTACGTACAATCTTGGACGAAAATGTTGAAATTTTTTTATTTTTAATGAATGTTTTCATGAAAAACATGAAAATTTCCCCTTAAAACTACCCCCTCCCCCCCCTCCCCCCAAACAATGTTGTTGCCATGGAGAGAGCACTGCTTTACCTGATGGGACCAACATTGTCACGGGGGGGAGGGGGTACGATGATGCAACACAATTGTTAAAGGAAAATTGGGCAATTTAACGGATGAAATGAAATTTTCTCAACTCTTTTTGTCCAAGATTGTAGGTTCCCCTATCTTCTATAATCTGCGAACTCGGACATTCAACGGTACTTGTTTCGAAATTAGCCTTTCGCTGCCGCCAGTCAAAAATATAAGATACCAACAGATTATTTTTGATTGACGGCAGCGAAAAACAAAACCCATCGTGTAGCTTGCAACTACCGAGTTAGCAGAATATCGAAGACTGCAGTAATGCTATTGTTAGACCACAGGGAACCCGACTTTCTCTACTAATTGGTTGGTTTGTATCTTTTTAGAAGTTCGTATTGGGTTTCTAAGGGTATGTAAATTTTAGATTTGTGGGATTCCTGTGGTTTGGGATCGGTTGACATCTCTCATTTTATTTCAAATTGTATTGTATTTATATGCTTACTTGTAAACATTTATATGTGTGTAAATAAACAAAGTTCAAGTTAGTAACGCACTCGAGCAAGCTTACTAGAAAGTGCGTTACATCCAAACAACACAGGCAACCCATAAAGAGCAATACCACTACGATAATTAGTTTGAACAAGCCAGATCTGTTTACAACGATCTCAATCCCAGGAAAACCCATAAATAGCTAAATTACTTATTCTTAAACCTATTTAAAACTTCCTCCGTCGCTCAAGCAGTCTGGTTTTTTTTAGTAAGTAAGGTGTGATAATTTAACAGGCTAAGCAACTCGATATTTCTACCAAGAAAATTGTAAAGAGTAAATATTCCGTTGAAAACCAGCTTGATTGGTGTTAGATTAGACATTCGCAGTGTTTTGATATTGTGTTCGCCAATGCAATTGATATAAGAGTGATTTAGCGTCAAGACGCGAAAGTCAAAAGGCGATGGCGCGAGCGCATTTTGTCGTATGTAGTTGGCGTCCTCAACAGAACGCCATTTGAA
Organism: Actinia tenebrosa; assembly: GCF_029948245.1. Classification (NCBI taxonomy): domain Eukaryota; kingdom Metazoa; phylum Cnidaria; class Anthozoa; order Actiniaria; family Actiniidae; genus Actinia; species Actinia tenebrosa. Next base: position 5,947,227 of record NW_028292570.1, read on the forward strand.
GCTTGATTGAAAATCATAAGCGTGTGTATTAGCTGGCAGATGATACATCCAAACCCCCTCCCCCCACTCCCCCATCCCCTTACATTGGGAAAATCGTGCGAACTCGAAATAATAGAAATATTACCATACCATGGAATTTAAAAAACCATTGAAATATCGTGGAAGTCAGCATTTCCCTACCATGGAAGTCATGAAAGGGCACGCGTCATTTTTTTCTCATGTCATTTCCATGGTATGAAAATATCATGGAAGTCACTATTTAAAGCATATTTCTATTTCTCGTCTCTGACAAAGGCTATTAAGGACGTACCTGTGTCTCGGGTTACACTTCCTCCACGTAACGACGACGAATTTAATTTGTTTTTTTAAAGTTCGTTTAAAATAGAAAATGGGAATGTATAGAATAAAATACTAAAATTCCAAGTTTAGTAAAAGCTATTGTCAGTCAACTGTGGCAGACAATTTTTTTTAAATCAGGAAAGTAGAGCTCGACTTTTCCAGATGAAGATTGCTTAACTGTCAATGCTAAATATAGATATGAATATACAGTCAATTCAAAAAACGTTGTTGTCGACCGGCTCAAGCCTACGCGACTGGACCGAAAGGAATATGGGTAAAAATCACTGAAGCGGTTAAATATTCGTTCTGAATCAATTGTTTCCGCTAGTAATAAGATAATGGCAAGAAACAATCCATCAAATGCATGTCTTTGGGTTTAGGGAAAGAAAAACAAAGTAGTTATGATTCAGTTCACAATTTCGAAAATATGAAGGCATTAAAAAAACGTCTCCTTCAACACTTTCCGCTCGTCTACGAAAGTTGGTGCTGTAAACCAGGCATAACTAATCAGATAAAATAATGGGGTCAACTCGGCTTCAATGATTGCTACCCAGAGTTCCTTTCGGTCCAGCCGCGTAGGCTTGAGTTGGTCGACGACAACATTTTTTGAATTGACTGTATATGAATATGTCTACTTTCTTTTTAAAGAAAAATTAAGAATCATTTTCTTGAATTAATATGTCTTTTATAAAAATTAAAAATAAAAAAATATTCAAATAAATCTAAGGCTAGAATTAAGAATCATTTTCACTTTCTTTAATTAATATAAGTCGTTTATAAATATAATAAAAAAATAAATATTTTAAAAAATCTAAGGCTAGAATTAAGAATCATTTTCACTTTCTTTAATTAATATAAGTCGTTTATAAATATAAAAAAAATAAAAAAATAAAAATTTTAAAAAAATCTAAGGCTAGAATTAAGAATCATTTTCACTTTCTTTAATTAATATAAGTCGTTTATAAATATAAAAAATAAATAAATAAATATTTTAAAAAAATCTAAGGCTAGAATTAAGAATCATTTTCACTTTCTTTAATTAATATAAGTCGTTTATAAATATAAAAATGAATAAATAAATATTTTTAAAAATCTAAGGCTAGATAAAAAGAAGGGGAAAAACGTAATCTTAATACGGTGGGAATTGAACCCACGTCCACCAACTTTAGTTAGATGATTTATTCCGAATGAAGAAAAAGATAGTGCCTTCATGCCATACCCCGAGCTAGTCATCCGCTGGGTCATCGTATGGACTTCGGACATGACGGCGATTATTTCCCTCTGCCCTTGGGTGTACGGATTACGCATGATAGTGTTCTAGCCGAAGCATCAGGGGAGAGACTAGCCGGCCCCCAGACCATATCTACAGCTAATCCCTTGCACTCTGCCACGCACTGGCACGTCGACTTAAAGTGGAAAATAATCTAGTCTATCTGGTTCTTTGTTGTCATGGCCATTGTTGTGCTAATTTCCTGAAATCGTGGCCAAGTGGAAAAAACTTAGGTTTCCAAGACACCGAGTCAAGCACTTTTGAATTGAATTTAACTATAAAATTCCATGATATTTCCGTGAATTTTCCAAAATATCGACATGATACTTCCAATATATTTAGAAATGAAACTTCCAAAAAGTTTCCGATGTATTTCCAACATCCCTCCAGTACTCCCACCATATTTTTAACATATTTCCAACATTTGGTTTCCAAAATATTTTCAACAAAATTTCAAAAAATATATTTCCCACAAGTTTCTAAAATGCACGCGTCATCACTAACTTTCAACGCATTTCTATGATATTTTCAACACACAACGTATTTCACACATTTACAACATTTTTTCATACCACTGAATTGGCCAAAAGGTTGGAGGACTGACTAGCCTACAATTATTCTTCCACTAAACATATTTCTAACATCTCAAATCAATAGATTTTTCCAGTGCTATGGCTGAGACCTCTCAACACCCTTTGTATTGTTTGCATTATTTTCGTTTCCTCATAAGCTATGAGCTACGCTTTAAAGCGAATATACATCTACATGAATGTAAATAAGGAAGCTCATTCTCAAGAGAATGTTACGTGCATGTATTAAAAATGATGAAAACATCGAGAAAAGCTACCATGTTTCGCATTCGATGTATACGGCTCTTGTTGAAGATCACAGACGAACTTGCAAAGGCATAGCCCTAATATAAATCAGCTATTCACAACATTGGTATTGTTCAAACTGCACATTCGTTGCATCATAGTTTGCGAATGATTTTCTCTTAAACAAGGCTAAGCCTGTGTAGATGAGTCTTTAGTCTTAAGACACAGCGGTATTTACCGAATGAGAAAATGGACTATCACAAGATTTCTAGAGGCAAACTTTCAGGGAATTGGTCTTCAGATTAAAAGTATTTTCAACTAACTGCTAAGCTATTTAGTTATAGTCTTAGTTTAGAATCTTGTCGTTAGTTACTCACTTTCTGATAGAGATTTCATACGGTTTCTGTACTTTGCTCTCCATCCATTCGGGTATTTTAGTTTCCAAGCAACTATCACTATGGTCACCAGAATGAGACCAGCGCAGGAACCGACGATGATAGCGGCCACCATCCCGGGTGAAACTTGAAAGAAAAGCAATCAAGCGTCTTAGAGAAATTCCGCCTTGTATCACAAAATACGCCTATTTTTTTTTTCAAACTTTAACGAACGGACTATTTGCAATGATATTAATGCCGATGATGAAGGTAGTGGTAATGATGATGATGATGAAAATAATAATCTTAATAATGATGATAATAATGGTGACAGTTACGATCTACGACGGTGACGATCACGACAAAAATGATGATAATAATGACCGCATAATTTGTATTACTCATTATTCAGCTCATTCAGCGGGTCCGAAGCAGAGTAAAGCAACAGAGAATTGACGGAAGACTGTAAAACAAAAAATCATTTACCTTTGCTAGACAATCTTACATATTTCTTATTCATGCCTACAAATGCAGATGAAAACATTAGCATAAATCGGTATCAGAATACTAAAGAAGCAACTATTGGAAAATTTTGTAGACTCCATATACTTCGGGTGTCTTGTTATATAACTTTGCGCTTTTGAATGAGAAGTGCCGTGTTAGTCAACCTCTTGTGATTTAACTGTCGTGTGTTCACTTACGACCTTCTTTATTAACTGAATAATCACTTGTTATACTAATTTACATATTTGTATAATGAAAACACAACAAGAAGCACTTCTAAAAAGTAATTGAATTTGCTGGTAGTTGGAACGATATGCTAAACACCAAGACTTCAAACTATTTTAAAGCGTAGTCCCGCGACTCTATGCTTCATAAAGGTGAAACGTTTGTTCCTTCGGCATTCCATAATTCAAGATGGCCGCCGTATCAGTAAAAAGGTCCATTCAGAACTATTCAGCTGATTAACATTACGCATGAGAATGGAAATGTTGTGAAATGAAGTGAAATCGGCCAGTAATAAGTGAATCAGAAACTTCAATCTTTGCCATTGTAGCTCGTACGATGTCATATGAACATGCAAATTAATAGCATTAGTAGATATGAAGTGCCGGTTCTGCATCACTCGAGTGAGGTACCATTGAGGTACCATTGAGGTACCCCCCCTCCCCCTCAGGGTCTTTACAGAGATGACGTTATAGCTATTCTTATGTTTTTAGTTGACTGGATTGCACCACATCCTATATTTTACGTCAAAGTTTAATCCTAATAAAAGTTTCTAATTATTCATAAAATATAGTTTTTCTATCTCAAAGCCTTAAAGGCTTAGTTAAGGCTTTTGTTTCATCCTAATTGAGTTCTACGGATATTGTCCTTTGTCTTACTACCGCGATAACATATTGAATACTAAAGATTTTGAGATTTTATGCCCAACTCTTTTACTACCGTCCAGTTCTGCACCCGGTGCCACCGGTGCGAACCGGTGCTCTCCCCCAGACCCTAGTTTCCGGGCCCGTAACAACGGTGACGTATTCTGAATGAGGTTCCAGTGAGGTTCCAATCCTGTACCCGGTGCCACCGGTGCGAACCGGTGCCACCGGTGCGAACCGGTGCTCTCCCCCATACCCTACTCCGGACCCGTAATAACGGTGACGTCATGGCTATTCTTACTACCCCGTGTTTCTAGCCATGTCTATTCTTAGTTTGCTGGATTGCACCACATCCTATATTTTACGTCAAAGTTTGATCCTAATGAAATGTTCTAATTATTCATAAATATAGTTTTTCTGTCACAAAGCCTATTGTTAAAGGATTAGACTCTTTTTACTTTATGCTTTTGTTTCACCCTAATTGAGTTCTACGAAGTTGACTCATCGAAAAACAAACAATTAAATGACTTGCCCAAGGAAAAAGAGCAAACACGTTTTTCAAAAATCTTTTTTTAAATTAAATTTATTCATAAAACGCTTAATGCATGTGAATACAAAGAAAAGTTTAGTTACAGCTCTTTTCATTTTTTAACTAAGTATTATGTTTTGATTGTCAGTATATATTTGTTCAATAGAAACACCCGTCACTTGAAACAATAGAGGACTGTGTTCTGCAAAATTTGCGAGTCAAAATAACCTACTAGATATCAAGACCACGATCTACTCTTTCTCAGTTTTACGAAACAAACCGTCCAATTTTTAAAAATAATTAGTGCAAATTTTTTATTCACTAATGAGTTCAGCCAGGTGTAGACTTTCAGGCCAGGTACATGCCAATAGCCGATAGCTTGATAGCTGATAGCTTAGCACTATATATAGTGTAGATCTTAGTGTAGATAGTAGATCTAGTATAGATTCTAGTGTAGATTCTAGTGTAGATTCTAGTGTAGATAGTAGATCTAGTATAGATTCTAGTGTAGATTCTAGTGTAGATTCTAGTGTAGATTCTAGTGTAGATTCTAGTGTAGATAGTAGATCTAGTATAGATTCTAGTGTAGATTCTAGTGTAGATAGTAGATCTAGTATAGATTCTAGTGTAGATTCTAGTGTAGATTCTAGTGTAGATTCTAGTGTAGATTCTAGTGTAGATAGTAGATCTAGTATAGATTCTAGTGTAGATTCTAGTGTAGATAGTAGATCTAGTATAGATTCTAGTGTAGATTCTAGTGTAGATTCTAGTGTAGATTCTAGTGTAGATTCTAGTGTAGATTCTAGTGTAGATTCTAGTGTAGATTCTAGTGTAGATTCTAGTGTAGATTCTAGTGTAGATAGTAGATCTAGTATTGCTGGTTTTCACATGACGTCATCAAAACATCAAAATCTAAACTATAGATCGTATAAAGGCATTTCTCAAATATGTTTTAGAAATCAGTGTTATAAGTCACAAGAAAAAATCTCGAGTCATTTCGATGTTGGGTTCCCGAGTTATGAAGGTTGACTTTGTGTCACGCAATACCGTCACGTCTATCTAAATAGCGATGAAAATATTAAAATAATTTACTCTAGTTGAAAGATTTTCCCTTAGACACGTTGTAAAGATCTATATAAAGTATATTTAATTGAAATATAGCCAAACATATGAAATATTCCATCATTTTAAGCCTTTGGAATTTCGTCCGCCATGATGGTGTACCAACTTGGAACACCAAGATGGCCGCTCCATACATTTTAACCAAAAATTGCGTCATGTTTACTTGCCTATAGTTCCGCCACGAAATGCTTTACAGCCTTAAAATTTGGCCAGTATATGTAGTTTGGACCGCTTTGCAAGAATATAAAACTTTTATTTCATTATAATGCGAATTTAAGCTTTTGAAATTCATGATGACGTAGGTGAAAACCAACATCGACCCAACATCGACCTCTCATCGACCTCTCATCGACCCCACATCGACCCCACATCGACCCCACATCGACCCCTTATCGACCCCACATCGACCTCTCATCGACCCTACATCGACCTCTTATCGACCTCATATCGACCTCAAATCGACCCCACATCGACCTCTCATCGACCCCACATCGACCCCACATCGACCTCTCATCGACCCCACATCGACCAGCACACGTCGTCCAAAAATCTTTAAATTACTTAAACACTATATACTGCACCATTTACGATTGAACCTTCGAAGTGTCAACATGCCCTACAAGCATAAGAGTGACTGTCCTGTCTGTAACAAGCCTAATCTTAAGTTTATGAGTGATCATTTACGTCAAGTACATAACCTATATGGGGATGAAAGGAAAAAGTGGTTAGGAACTGCAAGGTTCTCAGCACCACAAAACCACATCTCGAGCTTGCTACCGGCACGGTCAGCACGTAGTCTAAAAGAAATCAGATGCGTTCGAAAAAGAACAAGCTCTGTACTCAAATCTACGAAAGCACCAAAAGTATCGCTGTCTTTGACTACTGCACCCTGTCCACAATTCAACTTCCGCCATAAATTTTCTCTCTTGGTCGTGGGTCCCACTCAGTGTGGTAAGACCTATTTCGTCCAACAGATTTTAGAAAAGAATCGTATCGTGTATGAAGAGCAGAAAAATATCCACATCCTATGGTGCTATAATCAATGGCAAGATCGTTACGACGTCTTGAAAAGATCCCTTGGAAAAAGCATTCGATTCGGAAGGGGTCTTCCGGAGCTGTCCGAGGATTTAAATGAGATTAATCCCAAGTACAACAACATAATCTTTCTGGACGATCTGATGGCCGAAGCGACAGACAGTCCTATAGTAGCTCGATTATTTACCCAGGGTCGTCATAGAAACGCTAGCGTTATCCTCTTGCTTCAGAACATGTTTCCTAAGGGGAAGTTTAATACGGATATAAGTCGAAATGCTCAATATCTGGCCCTCTTTCGAAGTCCTAGTGACAGAAAACAAATTGGAATCGTCGGAGAGCGAATGTTTGATAAGAATAGAGACCAATTTATGTCCGCATACCACAGAGAGACCGAAAGGCCATTTGGATATTTATTGGTGGATAACAAACCCGATACACCAGCCGATAAGCAAGTTCTTGGAGACATATTTGGAAGCTGTCAAGTTTATCTCTTCTCCACCAATACTAAGATGAGCAGTAGTGTCGAGTCAGCACCAGTGTTTGGCACCGAAACAAAACCAGAAAGAAAACGACTTAAACTCGCACTTCGTTCTATAATCTGGTCGAATGCAGCTATCCCAGTGTGGCAAAACTACATCTCGGGAGCACCAGCATTGCGAAACATTCCAGAAGGATACGATATTATAGAAATGTATAGAACATCGCGTAACAGAGCCGATCCTAACCATCCTGGTGTCTACATTGATGGAGAAAACTATTGGCCTGTCAAGATAAGGCTCCGATCTACAGGTAGCATGAAGTGGATAAAACTACACGAAGATGAACCCACAGTCCGAGCCATTGCCCAGGAGAATAGGGCTAATGAAGCCCTAACCAATGCAATATCGATAGTCCATCCATCCGCTTCATATTAATTCAAAATCGCTCAGGGTGGATGTCAATCTACACTAGAATCTACACTAGAATCTACACTAGAATCTACACTAGAATCTACACTAGAATCTACACTAGAATCTATACTAGATTCTACACTAGATTCTACACTAGAATCTACACTAGAATCTATACTAGATCTACTACAGTGAAACCCCTCTATACCGGACAGTGCTGGGACCGATAAAAATTTCCGGTTTAGCGGGGGTTCCGGTATACTGAGGTTTTTGCAAATTACTTTTGTTTCTGATTTGAATAGGTGCGATATCACACCTATTGAAAATATGTTTGTGTATTATCGTTTGGCGTCAGTATAAACAAACGTAAACGAAAGTTCAAGTAAAAATACAACAATAAGATCAAAAAGTAAGGAAATTTCTTAACTTTTTTTCAAAAGAACGCCAAGAAGAAACATTCTAAATACGATCTGAACAAAATCCCCGCTAAAATGGACTGGGAATGACCCCAAAGCCATGTGACATGAAAAAACATGGCGGCCGCAACTTCGCGAACCATTCGATCTTTAGTGTTTCTCAACACTATTAAACCTTTCTTATGCATTCTGTTTGAACATTTATATATTGAAAATAATTAATTAGTCTTTATATGTCTGTTTGTGAACAAGATTTACTATTTAAAGAAAATTTTCAATGATTTTGTGAGTTTAGACGTTGTCCCTGTATACTCATTTATACACCCGCAAATACGCTAGTGACAGTAGTTCCGAAACAAAGGTACGTTCTTCCGGACTAGCGGGGTTGAATTCTATTGTCAAATAGTGTTTAGTACCGAAATTATCGTCCGGTTTCCGGAATAGAGAGGTTCCGGTTTACTGAGGTTTATTTTACAAAAGATATATGGGAAAAATTTCCGGACCAAAAATTTTGTTCGGTTTAGAGAGAACTCCGGTATACTGAGGGTCCGGTATAGAGGGGTTTCACTGTATCTACACTAGAATCTACACTAAATTCTACACTAGATTCCACACTACAGATAAATATCTTGGTAAAATCTTAAAACCACCGCGACGATCAGAACGATTGAGAGCGATAGCCAAGTCGATACCCGACTGGCAAAATGTGCAGTTCGGAGTTTAGCTGTAGTGACTGAACTATGAAAATTAATCAAAACACTGTGTTTGTTGAGTCTTCTATTGTTTACAAACGTGGTCTTGATATCTAGTAGGTTATTTTGACTCGCAAATTTTGCAGAACACAGTCCTCTATTGTTTCAAGTGACGGGTGTTTCTATTGAACAAATATATACTGACAATCAAAACATAATACTTAGTTAAAAAATGAAAAGAGCTGTAACTAAACTTTTCTTTGTATTCACATGCATTAAGCGTTTTATGAATAAATTTAATTTAAAAAAAGATTTTTGAAAAACGTGTTTGCTCTTTTTCCTTGGGCAAGTCATTTAATTGTTTGTTTTTCGATGAGTCAACTTCGTAGAACTCAATTAGGGTGAAACAAAAGCATAAAGTAAAAAGAGTCTAATCCTTTAACAATAGGCTTTGTGACAGAAAAACTATATTTATGAATAATTAGAACATTTCATTAGGATCAAACTTTGACGTAAAATATAGGATGTGGTGCAATCCAGCAAACTAAGAATAGACATGGCTAGAAACACGGGGTAGTAAGAATAGCCATGACGTCACCGTTATTACGGGTCCGGAGTAGGGTATGGGGGAGAGCACCGGTTCGCACCGGTGGCACCGGTTCGCACCGGTGGCACCGGGTGCAGGATTGGAACCTCACTGGAACCTCATTCAGAATACGTCACCGTTGTTACGGGCCCGGAAACTAGGGTCTGGGGGAGAGCACCGGTTCGCACCGGTGGCACCGGGTGCAGAACTGGACGGTAGTAAAAGAGTTGGGCATAAAATCTCAAAATCTTTAGTATTCAATATGTTATCGCGGTAGTAAGACAAAGGACAATATCCGTAGAACTCAATTAGGATGAAACAAAAGCCTTAACTAAGCCTTTAAGGCTTTGAGATAGAAAAACTATATTTTATGAATAATTAGAAACTTTTATTAGGATTAAACTTTGACGTAAAATATAGGATGTGGTGCAATCCAGTCAACTAAAAACATAAGAATAGCTATAACGTCATCTCTGTAAAGACCCTGAGGGGGAGGGGGGGTACCTCAATGGTACCTCAATGGTACCTCACTCGAGTGATGCAGAACCGGCACTTCATATCTACTAGCATTTCGGTAGTTCACCTTTTTAACACAATTCCCCCTCTCTCCCTATTGAATGTTTTTCGCTTATCTGTTTGAGCTATAGCGCGACTGCTCACGTACGTGCCATTTGCTACATTGATCAATTTGTATAGGGGGGGATCAAATCATGATCCAACTGAAATATTTGCACGCGTTCAATTTTCAGCGATCGTTTCAACAATAACGGCAACGATTGTAGGAAGTGCTATTTCTATGAACGTACCCTTTAATAGCGGAAGCCAACTTGTTATTTCAAAGCGATACCCAGTATTTTTCTTTAACGGATACGTGGACACCTGATATGAAAGAAATTTCAGTGGATTAGTAAAATAAGTCTCAGCTGTAAAACTGTAGACTATTAATCATTAATAGTCTACAGTCTTTACAGCTGAGACTTATTGTACTAATCCACTGAATCTGTGTCTGGGTCTCTGAATCTGTGGTGCAAGCATTCCCAAAAAAGTCAAAAGACACAATCATGGCGACCATTGTGGTGCCGTTAACAATGGATGCTAATAAGAAATCTTTTGTTAAATGGCACCAACGCTCCCACGAGAGGCCGCGATGACGTAACGCGCAATCGAAGAATTGCTTGTTTTTGTAGGCACGTCGAGGCACGTCAACCATATCGAGAATACCTATTGGAATTTAGAAGTTGATTTTTGCAGAGGAATGAAAACCAGAAAATCCACAACAAACTCAGCTCATGTATGACACCGAATTCAAGAATTGAACCCGGGTCGCAGCGGAGAGAGGCAAACGTTCTCATCTGATTCGAGAGTCTTCTCCGGATTTTCCTTTCATCGCAAAACCTAACAAAATGAATCCCTATTAAATGAATTCCTGAATCCCATCTGTGAGTTAACGGTTCCACGACTTGATGAGCCAATAGGGTGCTTCAGAGTTTGATGAAAGCTTAAGATGAAGGTTTGCATGAACCTTACATTTAAGTTAATCGCTTGAGGGTATTTCCATCCATAATCTGTTTCATTGATAATGAAGAACGTCCGATTCTGTGCACGAAGAAAAAATGATAAATGATGAAAAAAAATTGCGCCATCATCGGTTCAACATCAAGATATCAGTTGTTTTCTTTTTTAATTTCAATAGTATATGCTATTGTATACCTTGGATATCAGATTACAGTTAACAAGTTCTGGCGATGTTGTAAGCCATTGAATGACATAGTGAGTCCAGTTCCTGGATATTTTAGGATCTGGAAATAACGAAATTAAGTATTATGAAGGCATTTCAATAAATTATTCGAATGGATAAGAGAGCAAGCAAGTAAGGAAGCAATCAAGCAAAACAACAGGCGCGCAACTAAGCAAAAAATCAATCAACCAAATGGCCAAGCAAGCAAGCAAGCAAACCTAGCACTTGCATGCTATCAATTACGACAAAGTTTTTTAAGTTAGAAAATAGAAAACATTATACCGGTCAAATGAACGTCTTTTTGTTTATAATTATTCTTCATATCGTTGTTATATGTTTTGGACTTACTTACCATTGAGTGCATCCCACGTTATGTTGATGTACCAGAAGTTTTCTGAATGATGAAAATTCACCTTGACTCCTTTCACTAAACCAACAAAGTCATTTGATGCCTTGTCATACATTTCCTGGCAAACTAAAAGAAGAAACATACTCAATTAGTTCATTTCCCATACTGGATCTGTAAGCCAGCATATTCCAAGGAAGCTATTACTAGGAGCATCCATCTCCCATACTGGGTCTGTGAGCCAGCATATTCCCAGATCAGGAACCTATTACTAGGAACATCCATCATCCATTAACAATTTTACAATAACTTACAAATTTTTCGCGCGCTGATTGGTTATTTTTTATCATGAATAAGAGGACAGACAGATAAAGCTGACTTCGTGTCGGTTCACGAGTCAAAATATTCCCAGATAAGGGGCTGGTCAGGGATGACATAAGTAAATTGAGTACCATGTTAACTTAAAGAACCTTTCTTATTGAGTGGTAATTATTTAATATTTAAGCAATAGAAAACTTTTTCCGTGTTTACATAGCCTGATAGCAACACGAGGGGAGGTTGGGAGAATTCGAGACAGTTATGCAAACCCGAGACGTAGTCGAGGGTTTGCATAACTGTCGAGAATTCTCCCAACCCCCCGAGTGTTGCTATCAGGCTATGTAAACACAGAGAAAAAGTTTTCTATTGCTTTTATAAAATAAATACTAAGGGAAAACATTACCACTTGCAAGAAAATAAATCTTTATTTGAATTTGATTCTCATATCAAAATACAAATTCTCCATACATCACCAACTTCAATCGTTAGCCAATCAAATTTCGTGTAATGAATGCCAAGGAGGCAAATGTGAAGCGAGAAAGAATCGCTAGCTATTTTAAACAATTATCATTCTAAAACTTTAAAACAAATACAAAGAAATGTTCAAAGATTGAATAGAAATCTTAATAAAAGATTTCAGAATTGATTATCTTTACGAAAGTGATCAAAAGTAGATAACTGAGTGTCACTGTGACTGGAATTCTCGGTTGAAAGAAACGTGGTTTTGCTCAATTTGACAGCCAGAAAACATGGCAGCGAAGTTGAATGTTTCGTCTTGCTTCGAGAAGATATTTTGTGGAGCTGAAGAGCTATCGCTGGAAAAAGTTTGAAGCTGCTGACTGTTTCCTTGAAATAGTTGTATTCCTTATCGGGCGCGGTGCATTTAAATCATGAGAAAGCACGTCACTGAACAACCGAAGCTGTCCTGACGAAGGACGTGTGTTGTAGCTCCTGAGGGAATTCTCTTTGCGGTGACCAACGAGAGATTGTCATGATATTACGATCAGAAAGACCTGCATGAGACCATAGGGGTATGCCTGTGGCCCTGACACAAGTCAAAATTTGGAACTTCGTCTTCAAAATACATTTTTGGGGGCTTTTTTTCCTCGAAACAAACTGTAAATTTTTGAACTTGTACCGGGAAAACACGAAAGTTGTGACGTCAAAACTGTGTTTGCATACCCTCATGCAAACATGGCTATCAACCAATCACAGCGTGCGTACTATTTAATTTATTTTATAATTTCAAATCGCAATAATATCGTTGTCTAAAAAGCTCTAAGAACAATTTGCAAGCATGCTTACGTGATATGTCAATCTCTTTATTCGTACTTGTTCTGTTGATCTGCTGTTTGGGGCATAACTGTTGCAGAGTTACATTAGCATCTGAAAAGATTAATAATAATAGTAATAATAATAATAATAATAATAATAATAATAATAATAGGCTTTATTTCCAGAGGCTAAACACATAACAGTAGTTAAAAACACTGATAACTCTGTGACCCTCAAATTGAATGAAATAAAAAAAAATCATTCACTTTAGCTTATTCGTTCGTTCGTTCGTTATCTTTCAATAGCTAGATCAAGATTCCCGTTTTTCCTTCCCGCAAACGGCAAACGTGACCACGTTCTCATCGTTCCCCTACATTTCACTTTACCTTTTGCAAACCTTCTCGACAAAGACAAAAGTAGTAGATTCTTTTGTTTATCTACTGCTTGGAGATTTTTGCGATTCCTTTTCACTAATTTTAAAGAATTTTTTAGTGGTCAACTGACGGTTCACGTTGTCCGTAAACGAGAATCTTAAGCTCTCTAATATGTGATTATAAACTTCAAAACAAAAACATTTCATCTACTATTCATGTATTTTTCTTATTTTCATTTCATTTACCTGAACTTTGATTTTTGAGACATTCTTGGCAGTTTGTAGTATCGTTTTTTCCTTTCTGTAAAATTAGGACAGAAAACATTGCAAATAAAGCAATACGGAGTGAACTTCATTCTAAGTCAGATTCTCTGATCTTTCCCTCATAGACCTTATTCAAAAAACGTTGTCGGTCGTAGATCTGTGCAGATCTGTAATCTGAGAACCATTCGCCTGCGCTGGTCATCGCTCAAAGGTGATGACATATTTAGATATTAATTAACTTGTCGTAAACTACTAATTAAAAATACAATAGGATTATTTTTTTCCTTGATATTGAATCTGAGTTTGACTTTTCGCTGTTTTGCTTTAGGCCCTTACGACAAATTACGTGAAGACAAAATGTCGGAGGCCAAAGGGAAACGGCCAAGCGAAAGTCTTTCATAACAAAATGCTCGACAGCAAAACGTTAAAAGAGAAAATGTTTTGTGACAAAGGACAAAGTCGCTTGAGACGAAATGTCAAAATGTCTTGTGACAAAATAACAAGAGGAAATTGATCAAAAAGACAAACTCACTTTGTAATATGGTCCTAAATCACTTTGACTTTTTTGACTTTGACTTTCTTCATTGTCGCTCTCGGCCACCGTACAAATACGCATTCAATAAATTTTTGTCGCATTTGATATTTTGCTGTTAATTTGACTCCAAAAGAACGTGTTTACAAAGTATTGAGCTTAAATACGTAAAGCTGTCCTTATTATGGCGAAAGGCCAAAAACCGTTTTTCTCCCCGGTCACCAGCAGTGCGATAAAAAGTTTCTTAGTTCCTCTCTTTTTACGTTTTTCTTTTGCTGTCTAGAGTTTTGATTATTTCAGGCCAGGCTAGATGACTGAGAATATTATAATATATATACAATAAAAATATATAATAATATACATGGCTAATATAGCGCTTATACAAGTCTGTTCTAAGCGCTTAGTAACATAACGTTAAAGGAATAAATAGATAAGATAGATAATATGATTATAAAGAAAAAGCAAACTTAAATAAATGAGTCTTGAGATTAGATTTAAATAAAGATAAACTGGAAATATCTCTAATTGGAGAAGGTAAAGAGTTCCAGAGGAGAGGAGCAGAATATTTTCCTCTTTATTTTAGCAGTTTTTGTGTTTATTTGAAGACAGAAATACGTCATATGTTTTTAAAAAGCTCTAAATAGCTTTAGAATGCATGAATATGTAAAAGATAGAAAGGTGACTAGTAAACTCTTAATTCTAGTACGTTGTCGGGATAAGGCGCTCGGATTCATTGTCTTAACTCAGTGTTTATTAACGATTACAGTGAGAATCGAAAAACCGTGGGCATCTAGAAATACTCCAGAAATGTTCTCTTGTTCTTTAGACAATCAGAATTTACTTTCTAACCTCAAGATAACGAAAGATTACAATAACACTTCTGATTGGTTAAAAAAACATTCTTGAAATATTTCTAGGTGCCCATGGTTTTTCGATTTGCACTTTAAAATAAGTTTCGATACTGATATGGCTTTAAGTGGTCAATCTTTAGAGAGAAACATTAACAATAAATAGATTGAGTATCAAATAACTATAAAGAAAAACAACAAACCGAATAGCTAAAACAGCACACACAAATAAACAACAGCAACAACAGACAAAAAATTAAAAAAATAAAAAAAATTTAAAAAAATTAAAAAACAATAGTAATAATAACATCAACTGACATCAATAAGAAACGAACAAGACCAATTGACCTATAACATTATGACGCTTGTTCACATGGGCAAGAATGATAGGAATTTAGGTGAAATTTTCTATCGTTCGGGATATTTAGTACAAATTTTCCACGTCTAATTAACCATTTTTTATTGTGATTTAATTCGTTTTGCTGCTATTTTGCCCCCTCTGGTGACCATGATCCTTAGCGTTAAAACAATAGATTATTTTGATGTTTCGTCATAGTGTTATAGGGCAATTTGCCATTCCGAGGTTGAGGGGAAAATTGGATCGAGTTTGCATTGCAGTTCATTTTTGGGGCTGTTTTAGGGGACATATTTCCAATACTAGCGTCTATTTGTCCACTAAAACCGCCCGAAAATGCACTGCAACTCCAAATTCAACCTCGGGTTGATTAATGCATGTCTGAACTCGTCATCACATGTTAGCACAGTAATACGTTGTTATAGTTAAGCCTCGCCCGGTTCTCCAGTTTTCATCCCTCTGCGAATCCAACACGCTATAAATTCCAATTCATACTGTGAATTAGCAATGCCTAAATATGGTCAGCCTAGACGGTTGTTTCAGGCTTCAATATATGTGTTAGCCGTCTTCCGACTATGATGAGCTACCCAGAGGACAGCTCTACGAAATGTAATTTCGTGTTCTACAAGTCTCTTTCAGATTAACTTAAACATTCAAACCACTAAAGTTGAACTTGTCTAGATACGTGATGTAAAAAAAAATTCAGATCAGATTACCTGGTTGTAAAGGACGAGCAATTTAACCATTTCTGTGCATTTAATCTTGTACTCACTTAGTTGTGAACAAGTCTAAGGTCGTATTTCGGGTTGTACTGGAAGGTACAGACCTAGTAAGGACTGTGGCCGAGTAAGGAATCCCGACTGACAGCCACACCGACTAAGGAAAGTCCTTCTGGTCAACCTGACTCTGCTATAGTTTGTGTAGCTAGATCTGACACTCATCTTGTATAAACTCGTCTAAGACTGGACGGGGTTCAATAAAACGAGTGGCTCGACAGACCTGAGATCCCTCGCGTTGCACAGTCTTTCAATGTAATGGTGTTTTGAAAAGATAACATATTATTTTGGTTTCCCACATAAAGATTATTATCTGTTTGTAAAGTGGTTTGAATAAAGCTCCAGATTAAAATAGCTTTAAATCTATTATATTCCAAGTTCCGTATAGAGAGTCGAAATGACAACTTCTCACCCGTCACACAATCTCTTGACGCCAGTCATCCTAAATGCAGCGTCTACTTTATATTTCATGTACTCCAGACGAACGATTTCTTAAGCTACTTTATTGACTTTCATTTACTCGAAATAATTGTGGTAACTGGTTACGACACTGTTTGAAGGTCAAATCAATAAATCGTATTATAGCAAAGACGAAAACTTTTATCACAAGTTTTTAGTTTTTTTCTTGGAAAAACAGATGTAAATCAGGCACTTCAATAAATAGCATACTAATCAGTGACATTTGGCTTTGAACTGAATTGTCGTTTGTATAACTGTTAATAGTTTAGCTCTTTCATAGAATAGAGCTCTCTTCCCGTGTACTTACAATGAAATTATGTTGATATTTGGGATAGAAAGTAGAATGTTTTCACGTATCAATCGTTGTAGGGTTATTTCCATGACTACAGCTCAACGGCGTATGCACGCTTTTAGTCATGTCCAAAAAAAGGTGCTGCGTGAAAATAGCTTCGTTCCATACAAATCGTTCAGAGATTCCCACTTAAATAATATATATTCACTTAACCAACCATACACCTATTAAAACTCTGTAAGATCGACTTCTTATTCAGTGCTTATGATTTCAAATGGTTCTGGTTTGTTTTGACTTTTCGTGGCCTGCAGACATCATATTACAATTCATTTGTCTTACCTCAAAGTGAAGATCAAATACTGTTTTGTTCCAGGGTGTGAAACAACACAGTTCCTGACAAGATTTCAACAAACTTCCTCCACATAAATGAGTTGTGGTAACTACCAATATCCATACAAACACGCCGAGACGCTCCATACTATCGTGCTAGACAGATTAGCTTTGCGTGTCTTAAGCTCGATTGTAAACCTTAAACTTGTTTTACTATCTTCATAGCTTGTTCATCAGTTTTAGCAGTTTTCTTAGTAACTGGGGCATTCGTCTTGGTGTTTAAAATCGTTCAATAAATCTTTTTCTCGCTTTTTAGCTGAATTAAGAACCGTACATGTCCGTCGAGTGAAATGCATGCCATGTGATGTAACATTAAACCAATAAAGTATAAGAATGGCATATATATGACGTAATTCTTAGAAACTTATTTCTATTCTTTGAATCACTGACCTGGAACTTGAATGGTGGCTTTTATTGTCCAGCTCTAATAGTTTATATCAACTGATACAATAATGGAAAATTTTTCAATAGAGCGCTGACGTTCTCATATGAGGAAACTGCAAATGAAAACTATAGAACTAAGCTTTCCCGTTACTTTTAAGTTTTTACACTCATGTTCATAATCACGCGACCAACACGGCCCATGACGGCTGGGTTTTTGGTTGTCGTGAATCAAGAATTTACTATAGCTCAGACCGTTGAAAATCCCATTGAAGGAAGAAGGAAACCCAGACGACTGGATTAAGAGGAAGTTATCCGGATAGTGAGTAGTTATGAAAACGGGTATAAAGCCTGTAACCCCTTTTTTCTCTATTAAATATTCATGTTTCACTGAATCCATAATCATCGATGAAATATCTATGTTACTCTATTACTAAGAAGTGATAGCCTCACATGTGAAAATAACACCATTGGTAAGAATTCTTAGGCATGGCAATAAATAGTAAAAATCCACCAACATTGTATTTCATCGATGACCATATATTATATCGCTATTTTTAAAAAAGGTTGAAGCGGGACAAACCGCAAATAGGGATCGGTGATTGGCGATTGGCGATTGCATGACCAAAAGGAACTGTGATGGGCATACATCTAAACTCATACACGACTTTCAAAAATGGCCGCCAAACTCGGTTGGGACTAGGGACAATTAAATGGAAGCGAGGTAAGTAAGGCCTCATTAGCAAACAGAAGGTCTACTCAGTACGATAATTTGTGTCAAAGTCATTCATCTTACCAATTCGAGTTCTTTTAAGCGTCTATTGAAGTAAGGGTGAATGACTTTGACACAAAATATCGTACAGAGTAGACTTTGCTTATTAATGTGGCCTTAGTTACCTCGCTTCCATTCAATTGTCCCTAGTCCCAACCGAGTGTGGCGGCCATTTTTGAAAGTCGTGTATACTAGTGATTTCCTCTCACAAAAAACACTACCTCAACAGCAACCTAGGCCTCTGTGTTATTGACAAAAATAATAATAATAAACACAAGTCATTCCTGCTATTCTTTGATCTTGGAATTACTTATCTTGTTTGCTCTTCGCCTGTCGCTTATTACCACATTTCAACATCGTATCGAGACAAATTTAGGCGGAACCAAACTAATAATAGCTCAGCGCGCTCATTCTAAAAATAGCTTAAACATTCGGACCAACATTGCATTCTGTTAAACCGCTACGAGGATTATACGAACCGATTTTATTATTTTTACTTAAAGTTACAATAATAACCCATGTGAACTAAGATCAACTGCTATCGGCTGTGAAAATTATCTGCTGAAAGTAAACTTGTAAGTTTGTTTGTCCGAATTTCGCCTTTGTCGGCTTCGTTTTTATGACGTCACGGCTGCGCTACGCTATTCAGAGCGAAAACTAAAAATAACACTGTTTGATTTTCGGCCGTAATAGGCTAAACACTTTAAAAAACTTAAAATAAGATACACAGTTAGAATCTAGGATAATCCAAGCACATTATGAAAAATCCAGTTAAAATGACATACTAGTTTTAGCGAAGCGAGCGAGAATAAAATTCCAAAATTCGCTCTGAATTAGTTTGGTTCCACCTTAAGTCAATCAAGAAGAAGAAAAACGAGTGACGATGACCAAAACTAAGCAATGATGCGTGGACCTTTTAATTCGATTTATTTATCTTAAGTTACAATCAATTCTACTAGTTTTAATAATTTCCAATATTGTTCCTTATGACAGTTTTAGCGTTAATAATTGTGCCATTGTTTTTTATGTATTCAAAGCCAATTCTTTAAGGAATTCCTTTTTGTCTTCAACTCTGGAACGTTTTTCCTGAAAGACACAATAAACCAGTTGAAGCTATTGTAAAGTTAAGGTGCTGACACACGGTGCAACATTGCACGGAACAAATTAAATTTGAATCGGGGTGACATACAAAATCATCAACATCGCTTGCTCAGCATGATTAAGGCATGGCTCTCAGATGAAAAACTGTTTGGCTATACCATAGCCAGTTTTCTACGAATCTTACCCAAACTTGGCAAGTTAATGTCTTTTGTGAAAAGAAGGAACCTTAGAGCCTTGGTTACCATGGAAACTAAGTCACGTGACCACAAGGCCGCCATCTTGGATTTTTAAACAAATCGTTTGTAGTCGTATTGAAACTACTTCAAAAGTCCTGAAAATCCATATTCCTTTTTATATTTGCAATACCTATATGGATCTAATTGGATATCTTGGAAATTATATTAAGTTTAATTTTTAGAATATTTTCTGTATTTTCCAAAAAATCAAAAATATTCTAGAAATTAAACTTAATATAATTTCCAAGATATCCAATTAGATCCATATAGGTATTCCAAATATCAAAAGGAATATGGATTTTCAGGATATTTGAAGTAGTTTCAATACGACTACAAACGATTTGTTTAAAAAATCCAAGATGGCGGCCTTGTGGTCACGTGACCTGGTTTCCATTGTAACAGATATGCGGTAATTGCTTGCCTTGAAGAATTACTACTACGAGCCAAATTTGAGAAAGATTCATAGTAAACTGTCAAAGATATGAATAAATAACTGATTTTCCATCACTTCCTCAAAAGAGCCATGCCTTAATGGTGCTGAGTGTGTACGTCTACTATGATAAGGAATTTGGTCAGCGGTTGTGCATTTGGTGTAAGCTGATTGGCAGGAATTTTCAAAATGTTGCACGCAATGTTGCAAGAGTAGAGCGCGATTAAACTTCAAATTTGTTGCATGCAATGTTGCGTGCAACACGTTTCACGGGTAGACACAAGCTGCAACATTCCTGCAATGTTGCGTGCAATGTTGCACCGTGTGTACGTGCCTTTAGCCATTCACGAATAGTACCTACCGCGACTACTATGTATACTACCACTGAGCTATCTAGTCCGATCAGTGGCGTAAAACTCTAATCTGACGCGTAAACGTGTTTATACACACTCAGTTTGATATCTTAGCGCAATACACCTAGGCAATTTACCACTCTCTTTTTTACAATAACTTACAAATTTCTCGCGTGCTGATAGGTTATTTTTTATCATCTATAAGAAGACACAGATAAAGCTGACGTCAACGAGCGCGCGCTCTTTGTGTTTGTTGTTTTGATCACTATAAAAGAGAGGTTATTGTAAAAACAAATAGACACCAGTTTTTTATGTGTCTGTCCTCTTATCGACGATAAATTTCGTCATCACATTGTCAAAGTAGTGTGGATCCACGAGGCGTAGCCGAGGAAAGACACCTACCTGGACATTTAGTATTCTCTTTTAGTTGCAGACTTTTCTATCTTAACGTTGTATAAAGGGCATTCGTAGCCTGTACCTTGTTTCGACACAAGTTTGTATTTGAATCCATCTTTACAATCGCTCCAATCTAAGTGAACATACCGAAACGAAATCAAAATAATAAAAGAGTATCATAAACTGTTAACCGGATAACCGTTATTTTAGATAGGAACAAAGCAGCTGAATGTGCGCGCGCGTGCTGTGTGATCTCATAAAGCACGCGCTCCTAACCTATCAGAAACCTTAATTTTGAAACGACAATACCACAAAATATTGTCGTCTGAGAAATATATGAACCTATTTAGTGAATCGCGATACTATAAGATATCTATTTGAAAGTTACCTTTGTTCAGTCGATAGACAAAATTAGACCAATTAGATCCAACTCCAAATCCATCATCGTGATGCAAGCAGCTGTTTTTACAACCGTGCAGATTGTACGTTATTTCCTTTCCGTTAGGTGACCCCCAGCATTCTGTCTTATACTGTATTCCAAAGTATTCAAACCCTTTCTCCTCTGCTTTTTTTTTTTGCACTCTTCAAACATTCTTTTGAAACCTCCTGTTGAATTATCGAATTTAATTTGTCCGAGATAAACCGACAATGCGCGATGTCTTCTATCCTCGTAGCAACCCAGCGGTTCCCACCCTACAATACAATAATACAATACATCTTTATTCACATTTCCTTTTATGTTAAATTACATTAAATTATATAAATAGATCATTGAAAAGAGAGAAAATCCTTTCTTAAATCAAGCTAAAAATAAGTTGTAATGAAAGGAAATGCCTAGAGCCTAAATAAACCACATGAGTTTCCTACTTAGACTTTAGTCATGTTGTGTCAGTTTGATGTAGGCAGCAAACGTGACGATATTAAGCGGTACTACTCATAAAGTAATCATAGGTACATTTACAACCTAAATAGCAAAACAAAAACTCTGGTAAAGAAACCCAACCCAATTCTTTAAGTAAACTGGCTGAACTACAATCCCTAACCTTTCTCTTGGGAATTATACGTGCACCGCGTTTCTGAAGCCTCAAAAGACGATCTAGGCTAGTTTTATCAGTGTTGGACCATACGCTAACCATTTTTATTATTTTCAAATTGTGCCAATCATTTAATTCACCCAAGAGGCCACTGGAATGCGGGGGAAAAAAATGGGGGTAGCCGTACCCACGCATCTAAGCGAGATAAGCGAACACTTTTTTACGCATCTTTTTTTATCATATTTCGAAGTTGTTTTGATAGATTTTATCTGAAACTTGTTTCAAATAAACAACTAGTTGTGTTCTTTATATCAATTATATAAACTTTTATGTATCATATAAGAAACCATTTTTTAAACCAAATTTTGCCCTCAAAAGTGTGAAATATGGTTCTGAAGGGATAATACAAATTTGCTTACATTTGCATCCAACACCATTTTTATTTTTAGAAATTTTGGTATAAAAAGTTATCTGAGTATTTCTCTTATAATTTAGACGAAAAAAATGGGGATACCCACGCGTTTTAAAATTTTATCGTTTTTTAAAGCATTTTTTGAGTATAAATCGTGTGCTAAAAGCGTGACAAGCGTGACGCGGCGTTACGAAATAGCATGACCAGCTCTGTTTAAGCGTGTTTGCAGCAGGTCCTTCATCTCTTCGTGGTTTTACAAGCAGAACTGAAAAAAAGCGTTATTTCAAGCCTTCAAAGTACCAGAAAACTTATTCAATTCTAGTAATAATAATTAATAATTACTTCCTGTGTAGAAGAAAAGATTTCCTTAAAAAATGGTATGTTAAAGTTTTTTTTTTTTTAAGTCGGAAAAAGGACGGCTTTTTATGAATGTTTCACGGCAGTCGTGCATGCAAAGCAAGAACCAGGCAAAAACTTTCGTAAAATAAAAACTTAGCTTCAGTTTTAGTTTTTAACTTCACTAGTGCAAGAGACATATTTGATAAATCAAAATAATAATTTTCTTTGTCAGTATATACTTTTGCGTGAACGTTGTTGAATACAATTATTTCAATAAAGTTAGTCACACCTGAAAAGCTACAAAGCTGAAACCGGCAAGGATTATGGGTAGATGCGTTTTAGATGTTTCAACCGCTTGATAACTGTTCATGGACTTGAGATCTTCTACCAGTTACAAGTTCACCTCCTCTTAGCATCCTCAACTGCTGCAGTTTGTGTCAAAAGCTTTACTTGTTCGATATGAAATATTTCCCATGATCCTCGGCGATCACAGCTTTTTAGGTTTTTAGTGACTGACTTTATTGAAATAAGTATATATTTTTTAGCGATTGAAAGACATTATATAATACGAGGTCTTTTCAACGACAAAAGTTCATTTCATTTAATTATACTTGTAGGAAAACCTAAATGAATGGTTGAGATTTGGTGTAATGTGTGATGCCTTTACAATTTTCATTTAACTTTAAAACAAACTAAGCTTATCTGTATGGAAATATTGAAAACGTTCTTTTATTATTCACCGATCCAAGGCGATCGATACTGCCTTTTCTAGGAAGTAAAAACATATGATTTTTCGTCAAAAAACATTCGAATTCTTGAAGATTACTTTGTGATCTATCTTTGACTACATAAATAAATAGTTATTTTTGCAGTTCTTTTTCGTTTAAATTCGTCCCAAGCCGACGTTTTCTGTATCTTTGAGTGTTTTGCTTTTGAAACCCACGGGAATCTAAGTTCATGTAGATGCGCAGTAAGTGTGCGCGCTGACAATAGTAGGCACCGTCCTTAAAGCTAAAGCTACACAGAACATGGAGAAGACGGAACAGTTATTGAGCTTCAGAGGATCGAACCTTGGAACTCTAGCTCTGGAGGACGCGCACTAAACAACTGATTTACGCCTTCTCCCAAAACATCCGTATTCGAAGAAAGACGTAGCTCATCTCATAGATACTTTAAAAGGGACAAAATGATTTGAAACTCGCAAAAGGAAGACAGTAGAATAATAAATCCATATAGAGTCACATCATTAAATATGGTAAATATATTTATTTAAAACGATGCTCAACAAATTACTTTTCCCTCAGCAAATTAGTTCAATTGATTAGCATAATATATTGTCGAAGAGTTACCTTTTGTTCCAACATACGTATATCCAGTTTTGTTGACCAGGTCCTCGGGATACAGAAAGTGATCAGAATCATTGATTTCGCAATGACCGGATGTTTGGTTATAGTTATAGGACATGCATACGCCATCAAGGTAGCACATGATTCGGCACAGTGAGGCTGTTTCCGTTTGAAAGGTTTCTTTGACGTGACTTCGGAGGTAGCTGCCAGGCTTTTCTTCCATAAACTCTGACTCCTTGCACGTTTCTCCTAAAGAAAAAGAAAAACGTCAGACGTCATTTATGATCAATCAGAGGACAGAAGCTGGACATCTATGAGTGTTTGTTAAATATACATAAGAGATTAAAATGATAATTACAAGATCTTCAAACTATATAATATTCAACTAGACGAGAATTAAATTACGACGAAACCAAGCTAAAATAAGAAATAACAGGCCACAGCAGATATATACACCTAACTGAACAAAAACAAATAAGAATTAATATGAGCTTTTTAAATTTTGAAACAAAACAGATTTTTCCAAGTTAGCCTTAAAAGGTTCTCATATACTTATTTCAATAAAGTTAGTCACTTGAAAATCTATAAAGCTAAGGCCGACAAGGATTATGGGTAGATACATTCTACATGTTTCGACCGCTTGATAACTGTTGATGAACTTGCTCATTTTTTTACCAGTTATAGTCTCACCTCTTCTGAGCATCCTCATGCTGCAGTTTGTATCAAAAAAGCTTTACTTGTTTGAAATGAATTGTTTCCCATGATCCTCAGCGATCTCAGCTTTCTAGGTTTTTGGTGACTAACTTTATTGAAATAAGTATATACATTTATTTCAAGCTGAGATCACTGAGCATCATGGAAAACTTTTCATATCACAAAAGCATATATATACAAAGCTTTTTTAATACAAACTGCAGCTCGATGATGCTCAGAAGAGGTGAGACTGTAACCGGTAAAAGATTTGCAAGTCGATGAACAGTTATCAAGCGGTTGAACGTGTAAAGTGAATCTACCCATAATCCTTGTCGGCCTCAGCTTTATAGCTTTTCAGGTGACTAACTTTATTGAAATAAGCACATATAAATTGTGTTTACTGCAAACTTAGACTATTCAGGTTCGTAAGCAGGTTCTCATTTTCTTAAGAAAAAAGCGACTCGCTTTTGCTACGTGTGGTTTATTGTTTATATAAATTAAGCATTAAAAGCTTCTCCATTAAATGACTGCATTCTAAGGAAATACGAAAACTGATATGCACTTTAAATCTACTCTGTATGGAATTTACTTTGTAGAGCTTTATTTATTTTATTCCTAATTTTCTAAGAACATGGTTTTGAAATTTTAGCCTAAAACAGGTTCTTATGTGTTAAAGGAGTCTAAATGGAAAATCCTAACTTTACAGGTTCTTAAAATCTAGGTTTTTATATTTTTTTTATTTAGTAACTTTGCACAGGCTGGGCTCTTTTTTTTTTTTTTTTTTTTTTTTAGTAACTTTGCACAGGCTGGGAAAAGACTCGAAGTCCACGCGAGCTCAGCCTGAGACAAGATACATGTACATATAAACTACATTTAGACAAAAATACATTAAAATATAAAATGAAAGTAAATCTAAAACAAGAAATATATACTAGAGGCGTCAGTGACAGCAAACAGCAGAGATATTAGTGGATCGGCATTTGGAACAAACGGTTTTATAAGATCTGATACAATCATGATCAAACGGCGGAAAGGAAGAGAAAAATAGTGAGATCGCAGCAGTGTTTTAAAAGACGAAACTAAATTAGAAGACTTAATCATAAAGGGCCGCGAGTTCCACAAGACTACAATACGATGGAAAAAGGAATCCCTGTAGGTAGACGTTTTGCATGAATTAACCCTGTAGTCTGTACGGATAGTGCTTCTTGTGGATCTGGATGAAAGCGAACATGGGGTAACATAACTAAATATGGGAAGCACCGGTGGCGTGCGCTGCTAATGTGCCGCCTCTCACCAATGTGACCCGAGTTAGAGTGTTTGTTGGTTCTCTCCAGTGCTTCGAGGGTTTTGCTCCGGGTTCTCCGGTTTTCCTCCCTCCTCAAAAATCAACTACTAAATTCTAATTCGATCTTTGGGCTTTCACCTAGTTTGGAGCCTAGCTCTGTTGTGATTGTCCCACGCTGTGATACAACAGCTAAAGCTAGTAGATTTTCTTTTTTAGATAGATCAATATTATTAACCTTAAGGCGACACTTGAAAAAATATAGGAGATCTAAATATTCAAGCCAGTAAGACAGTAGTAGTAGGTTAAGTTTGACAAGCCTGTCTTTGTAAGATAGATCTGATTGGCACCTGAGAATAAATTTTGTGGCGCTGGACACGTTCGAGGAGTAAGATATCCCTCGAGCTTGATTGCGGTGCCCAAACAACGCAAACAAACGCAGGGTTTACTGTAAACCAATATAGTAATATCAAAAAGGTCAGTCTTTACTTTATACAAAGAAATAAATTATCCAGTTTTGTTTAAATATAAATGCAGTAATATAAAATTATTTCTTAATATATGGAGGTTATAACATTGCCAAATGTTTATCACAGCCTTCTAATTTTACGAGTGAAAGCGGCCGTATTTTTCGAGCCCAGCGTCGAATGTCTAATCGCAGCTATATGCTTCTATTTTTTTTTATTTTTTTTTTGTACAAAACAGTGGTTATTATACTTGAGCGCGGGCAACACATTGCAAACAATAGCAAATAACTCTACACGTTTTTGTTAATTAATTCGTAAAGCGTAATTTGTAAAGCGCCATTGGACAGAAATGGAAATGGCGCTATATAAAAATAAAGTTATTATATTATCTATTATTATTATTATTTTTTTTTTTCAAGGAGACTGCCAGCAGGGTACCATAATTTGGACAGGGTAAAATAATAGGTTTAGAGTACTATTAAGATCATTATAGGAAACACTAAAACCGATGACTAAAATAAAATGGCAAACTACACACTAAACACTCGATATATAATAACCTATTTGATATATTTAGGATAACTTGCAAAAATGTAGGTTTTTGTACCCCTAATTACCCACTTAATTGTATCATCACTCTATAATCCCAAGTAAGCGAATATTTTATTATTTTCAAATTCTCTTTCCTGCCCAATTAAAGATTACTTTGGATCGCTTCCATTCGCATTCTTTCGAGCGAAAACTATAACTTAGTGGGATCAGCCATCAGGGATGATATAATTAATCTGCAATAGGACTACATGTCTGTCCAATTTGGAAGTAATTGAATTCAAAAACTTCCTCTGCATTGGACTCGACCGGATCGGCCTCTTCCAATTTTGTCCTCGGAATTTGATTCATCCAATTATTTCCAAATTGGACAGCATGTAGTCCTATTACCTATACAAATAAATATATTAGAAAAACTAAGTATTTAATTGTATTACGATATTACAGCTAGGTGTTCTTTAGCATATTTAGTTTAAGCGTTAGCCTTTAATTCGTAATAGTTTATTTCGAATTCTCTTGTTTTATGTATTCTTACCTTTGATTGTATTACGATATTACAGCTAGGTGTTCTTTAGCATATTTAGTTTAAGCGTTAGCCTTTCATTCGTAATAGTTTATTTCGAATTCTCTTGTTTTATGTATTCTTACCTTTGATAAAAGCTATATGCAAGAAAATCAAGAATAGCACTATGATTGCTTGTTTTATGTACGCCATGGCTTTCTCTTCTCAGAAGTTGCTCTCTCTCTCTCTCTCTCTCTCTCTCTCTCTCTCTCTCTCTCTCTTCTTATTCTGTCATTTTCCGAATTGAGCACAAGAGATTTTTAAAATACAATTAATTCAAAATTAATGAAGAAAGACAGCAAATAATCCATTACCAAAGAGACGTCCTAAACTCTTTATTTCTATTCAACTTTAAAATGGCTTTTTCTCGGTCAAACTCACTAAAATCTCAAAATTTTTACTAAAATGACTCATACTCTCAGATATCGGTTTTCAAATGCAATAGTGATATTCATGTCAAATAAATATTGAATTTACAGCTGCACACACCAAAACAGTTTTAACTAAAATTGAACTGTTATTTAAACCTTAATTAATCAAAATTGTCATGTCATCTAAATAGAAATATCTTCCCGATTTTAAATGTAAGAAAATTAGAAGAAAAGGGGAAAAAGAAAAACGGAATATCAGAAAGGTACGAAAGAAAATATGACCAAAAAGAAAATGAATAAAAATAAATAAAACTTAATGAATGAAAACATTATTTTAGTGATACTTAGCACGTCGTTACATATTCTTTTTAAAAGTTCAATCTTTTTGCAGGAAATTTACCATTTTGACCCCCTTTACATAGGAATCTGTTTTAGGCTAGAATTTCAAAGAACGTTCTTATTTTATTAAATAGATTCAAAACAAAAATATATAAAAATATAAGAAAATAAGTTCTACGAAGTAAATTACACACTATATAGCTTTAAATTGCATATAGGGTTTGCATTTGCTTATATTGCAGTCATTTGGTGAAAATGTATGCATAATTTACAGAAACAAGAGACCACTACTACCAAAAACCAGTCGCTTTATTCTTAAGAAAATAAGAACCTGTAAGAAGATAAATAAGAACCTAAATAGCCTAATTTTGCAGTAAACGCCATATATATATATACATATATATCTAACCTGTTTTTTAAGAAGGTCATTATGCTGGGATGCCCATCCCCCCCAGAACTTACTCTTCACTCTTGGTCCAGGACTTGCTCGAAAGAGCCTAGGGTGTCAGGAATTCGGTTTGATTTTAGAATTCCAAACCTACTTTGAAGGATTCGAGTGCAGTTAAGGCTGAAGGGGTTTCCCCTAGAGCTGCCCTTTTTTAAATGCACCCGATATAGTTATATACTATATACTTGGTTGGATCAGAATTTCTGCATATCGCTGTATATATATATACATACAGCCTTTTGCAAAAATTATGGCCGCTTCCAATATACATACAAGTATATCAAAAATATATCAAAAATTATGGGATATCATCCCTGATATTTTTCCCGAGTTGTCTATCACTAGGGGGTTTTCTGAAAAAATATCAAGAAAGATATCCCAACGTGTCTGATAAACTTTTGATATATTTGTGTGTATATTTGAAACGGCCATAATTTTTGCAAATGGCTGTATATATATATAAAATATATATATAAGAACAATTTTAGGGTAACTTGGAAAAATCTATTTCTTTCCACGCGGGTTTTTACTGTATTCATCCCGCAGGTCCAAGGGATAGGTGACAGTTACATACCGAGAACAAAGGTAATTAGCCATATTCATCTCGTAGACCCGAGAGATATGTGAGAGTAACACACCGAGAACAGCTAGATCAGAGGAAACGAGAAATGTATATATCTGGTGGTCTGGCAGTCACTACACGGCTGCCAGTAGAGGAACGTGTTCAGTTTAAGAAAATAGTAATGACTTCCAAAGCTATTCATGGACTCGCACCACGGTACCTTTGCGAGCTAATCAATGTAAAGGACACATACATGATATAATCTACGTTCAGATGATAGCTTATATCTAATTCCTCCAAAAGGGAAAGTACCTCCAAGAGGTAAAGTAAAAATTGTAATAATGTAATTACTTAAATTTTAAAATATACAACAAAATGTTCTGTCGACAAAGGTAAAATTTTCTATTTTTGCCCAAGAATTAGAAAGAGCAACAACAAGGAAAAGCTTTCAGGGGTTTTGGAGTCGCTGACGGGATTGATTTCGGCAGCAACTGAGGCTGCCGTACAGCATTCCAAGGCCATTAAAAAATGGGCAGATACCATTGCTGATTCCAGCTCAAGCTCCAATGAATAAAAAAACTAGAATACAGACAGCTCAGTGAACGTTAAGTGGTATTTAACTACCAGTAAGTTAACCGAGGTCCTGGGTTTTAGTTTATTTTGCTCATTGTAGCTTGGCCAGTTTACCCGCACATGCGGATTAAATATAAATATTGTTAATGTTTATTCTGAAATCTTCATTGTCAGTATAGCTGTCTTGTTACCTTTTACCTCCATGTTTTACACTTCGAAATGATTTAAAGTCAAAACTTTTTACTGAATATGCTCTTTAATGAATTTGGACGACAAATAAAATTGACGCCGCTATCGTTATCATATCTTATGCGGAAGAGCTATATGTATATATATATATATATATGTATACACTCGATTGCAGAAACGTTGTAGTATACATTTATACATATATCTAATTTATTCAGTATGTTTAATGATATGCAAAACAGAAAAATCGCTTTATTTATTGTTTGTTTCATTCAATGACTGTCAAAATATCCATCAAATCCATCAAATGCATGTCTTTGGGTTTAAGGAAACAAAAACAAAGTACTTATGATTCAGTTCACAATTTCGAATATATGAAGGCATTTAAAAAACGTCTCCTTCAACACTTCCCGCTCGCCTACGAAGGTTCGTGCTGTAAACCAGGCATAACTAATCAGATAAAATTATGGAGTCAACTCGGCTTCAATGATTACTACCCAGAGTTCCTTTCGGTCCAGTCGCGTAAGCTTGAGTTGCTCGACGACAACATTTTTTGAATTGACTGTATATACACTCGATTGCAGAAACGTAGTATACATTTATACAAATATCTAATGAGATGCATAATGCAAAATCACCATTTTCAAAGCTTAAAAGCAACTGATTTATAATCTATGATGCCCTAACAGCTGAGCTAGAGGTCAGACTGAGAGCAGGACGGGGTGAAATAGATGTTAGGTCGCGGTAATAATGATGCAAAGATGAGAATATGTGGACCGCGTAGCAGATAAATATATATTGCATGAGCTAGATAGATTTTTTCAAAAAACCCTACAAATGGAGGCATCTAGTATATAATTATGTGGTAAGAAGCATTTTAGTGTTGAACGCTCTGCTAGGCTAAAATTGTTCTCTAAACGAAAACAAATATTCCATCATAATCACGTGTTATGACGTCCGATCTCATTAAAAACTGCATCAAACATTGATTCAATCTTTATGTGACTTATGTGCAAAAAAGATTTGCAATCGGATAAAAGACGTTTATGCACCAGCGTTCCAAACGTGGAAGGTAGCGGTCAAGCGTAAGGGGGTCCAGCCACCTTAAAAACGACCTAGAAACAGATAATTTTAGGTGCTATAATTTGAAACATTTAAAGTTGGTATTATCGTCTAGTACTATTAGTGCCAAAACCGCGTTTGTACCGGTAAATCGGAAAACTCTAATAACTAAAGAAACATAAGTCATTCCTGCTTATTCTTTGATCTTGGAATGACCTATCTTGTTTGCTCATCGCCTATCGCTTAATACCACATTTCAACATGGTATTGAGACAAATTTAGTTGGAACCAAACTAATTCAGAGCGAAAACTAAAAATAGCACTGCTTGATTTTCGGCCGTAATAGGCTAAACACGTTTAAAAATCTTAAAATAAAATACACTGTTAGAATCTAGGATAATCCAAGCACATTATATGAAAAATCCAGTTAAAATGACATACTAGTTTTAGCGAAGCGAGTGAGAATAAAATTGTCCCAAATTCGCTTTGAATTAGTTTGGTTCCACCTTAAGTCAATCTAGAAGAAGAAAAACGGGTGAAGAAAGATCAAAAACTAAGCAATGATACGTGGACCTTTTAATTCAATTTATTCATCTTAAGTAACAATCAATTCTACCAGTTTTAATAGTTTCCAATATTGTTCCTTATGACAGTCTTAGCGTTAATAATTGTGCTATTGTTTTTTATGTATTCAAAGCCAATTCTTTAAGGAATTCCTTTTTGTCTGCAACTCTGGAGCGTTTTTCCTGAAAGAAAAAAATAAACCAGTTGAAGCTATTGTAAAGTTAAGCTGCGGACACACGGTGCAACATTGCACGCAGCAAATAAAATTTGAATCGGGGTGATACACAAAATCAACAACATCGCTTGTGTTAGTCTGCTATGCTAAGAAATTTGGTCAGCGATGCAAGTCTATTGGCTGGAATTTTCAAACTGTTGCACGCAATGTTGCATCCATGTTCAAATGATGAAATCTGTTGCGCGCAAAGTTGCAAGAGTAGAGCGCGATTCAATTTCAAATTTGTGGCATGCAATGTTGCATGTTGCTAGCACCTACCTGGACATTTAGCATTCTCTTTTAGTTTCATACTTTTCTACATTAAGGAATGAAACCTACCTGGACATTTAACATTCTCTTTTAGCTTCATACTTTTCTACATTAAGGAATGAAACCTACCTGGACATTTAGCATTCTCTTTTAGTTTCAGACTTTTCTATCTTAACGTTGTAGGGAGGGCATTCGTAGCATGTATCTTGCTTGCACACGAGTTTGTATTGGAATCCATCTTTGCAATCGCTCCAATCTAAGTAAACAAAAATTAGTTTTGCAAAATTTAAAATACATGCTTTCGAAAGAACGTGAATGGAACATATCGAAACGAAATCAAAATAATTATATAAAAGAGTAAAAAAGTATTAAGAAAGAAATAGAAAACGCGCAAGTTTTTTTTATTTCTTTTATGAAATACAAATTTCGAAAACCGTTATTTTAGATAGGAATGACGCAGCTGAAAAAGCGCGCGCGTGCTGTGTGCTCCCATAAATCACGCGCGGCCAACCAATCAGAACGCGAGATTTATAACAGTCATTTTATAATGAAAGATAAATAACTGGATAGCAGAAAGTAAAGAGTGACAACTGGCCACTTTTGAGATATTAAAATTCTAGCAAGGAATGCTAGTCAAATGTTCCACCATTGCATTAAACCTCAAAAAGATTAGATAGGATGTTGAAGGTTCGATTATAAAGTTGTTCAGTAGTGAACGTACTAAGACTTCTACCAAAATTATCTTATTATTGCTATAAGATAGGAACGTCGTATAGAGGCATTATTTTGATCCCTACCAACAAATGTATTTGGTGATGCATCGGTTTGTTCCATACATGGAGTACCATACCAGTACAACCTCGCAATAAAGTCTACATTTTAAGACATCTATTTGAAAGTTACCTTTTTTCAGGCGATAGACAAAATTAGACCAATTAGATCCAACTCCAAATCCATCATCGTGACGCAAGCAGTTGTTTTTACAACCGTGAAGGTTGTAGGTTATTTCTTGTCCATTAGGTGACCCCCAGCATTCTGTCTTGTGCTGTATTCCAAAGTATTCAAACCCTTTCTCCTCTGCTATTTTTTTGCACTCTTCAAACATTCTTTTGAAACCTCCTGGTGAATCATCGAATTTGATTTGTCCGTGATAAACCGACAAGGCGCGATCACTGCTATCCTCGTAGCAACCCAGCGGTTCCCACTCCTTCTCATCTATAGAAATATAAAAGACATATTGTACTGTGGAAGGGTTCATGTTGAGTTGTTGAAGTTTCTATTAATAGGGGTTCAATCGAGAAAATAAATGATATACAAATAGACCAAGGCGCGATCATTGTTATCCTCGTAGCAGCCAACCAATTCCCACTTCTTCTCAACTAATAGAAAAACATAAATAATATAATTTTAGAGAGAGAGAGAGAGAGAGAGAGAGAGAGAGAGAGAGAGAGAGAGGAGAGAGAGAGAGAGAGAGAGAGAGAGAGAGAGAGAGAGAGAGAGAGAGAGAGAATATCATCGAAGCTAAGACCGAAAAGGATTTTGCTTACTCCAAAATGTGTATTATATTTGCATATAGACATGTAAAAATGCACAGTAGAGCAAACATAAACAACATGCCAAAGCCATGATGCACGAAATGTGCACAGGAAGGGAAAATTGCAATACGCATGAAATTAGTTGGTCTTCACATGCTCCCCTTCGGTCTTAGCTTTGATGATATAACCTTTTTTTGAAACCGACGTTTTTTCAATTAGTTGTATATATCGCATACAACACAGCCACTCATAACTGCATATATTACTCAAAAGTGCTACTTACCAGACAAGACCTTCAGTCCCATTGTTACATGATCCCTACCCTCGGAGTTTGAACAGCGTAATTTGTATGTGTTACTATCTTCTTCTTTAACATCAGTTATCCTGAACCAAACTTTGCCAACATTCATATCTCCAATGAACGAAACCCTGTTATCATTCTCGGTGCCAGGCAGAAAAACTGGTTTAGCGCCAAGGTTTTGTACCGTTAAAAGCCTTGGCTTTGGAAGAAATCGACCGGGATACGAAATGCCAAATATGCACATAAAACGCCTTCCGCCGTCGTTATCCGTAGCCTTGAATTCAACTGTACTTCCAATAGTGACGGTTTGGTTCGGCAGGGTTGAAGGCATAGATGCATACGAAACTGACAGTGAAATTGCAAATAACGCCTATTCAGATTCTTCTGTCAAATCTGTCGATTATTTGCTACTGAAGAACGTATTCTATGGGAAAGGGCTTTGTTGATGATAGGTGAGATAGGTACGAGTGATGTTTGGAAAGATTGTGTAATTGTACGATCCTTTAGGAGAGTGTAATTTAGGAGCTTTTAATGAAGCTTCAAAAACCAACCACGCCCTATTTCTATTGGTTTGAATAGTCCCCTTCACAGTTCCCTGCGCAATCTTGAAAGGTAGCCGTGCCTTTGCATCGAAGCGAGACGAACGGTGAGCTTACAATGCTAGAGTCATGTGAATAACTGTCCAAGGTGTTAAAAAAGGTCTCTATCATTGCAAGCTCACCGTTCGTCTCTTTTCGATGCAAAGGCACGGCAACCTTTCAAGATGGCGCTGGGAACTGTGAAGTGGACTATTGCGATGGAAAACCTAGATTTAAACTAGATTTAAAGATGGGGCGGCATTGATATTAATAATTTAAAACCTGGGACAAGTTTTCCATCGAAAAAATCAAACAATAGAAATAGGGCGTGTTTTTATTTATTTATTTATTTATTAAAACCAGTTAAAACGAAAGACCCTATCCCTCGGTCGTGAATTTCAATGGAAAGCCTCGCCCTAGCGTTTTAACCTTTACATCTAGACCGTGGGCGTAGCTAATTAGGAATTGTGCTAGACGTTTGTGCGACTTTTCATTGGTAGCACACTAAGCAAAATTGTATAAAAATATATTTAGGCATTAAGCAAAACTTGAGCTTTACTTTCTTAAGGATGGTGCAAACTAATAGGAAACCAATGTTAATAGACCATGATGGACCACAAAACTGAAAACGCAAATTCAGTAAAATTGAGAAGACAGTTTTATATTTAAAGGGGAAAATAATCGAATTGATAAATTTTTATTGAAAAAAAAAATGTCATAGCAATGCATGATAATACTCGTGTTCTGGTATAGTGGCCCGTCAAGTTCCTTAAATTTGGATGTGCACGCAGAAAAATGGAATCCCCATCATCCCACGCTATTTTAAAATTTCGTGCAAATCTTCACCTCGAATTAAATAATAATGATTAATTTTTCAATATATCGTATTGTTTTTTCCACTTTCTATCTCCATCTGAATTGTAGTCCCTGTTCATTTGCGATTTTTTCTTTTGACATCTCGAGGGAACAATTTAATGTAGATGCGCAGTACTTACTTATGTATGCACGCTAACAATTGAAGGCACCATCCTTTAGAAAATTATGCTTTTACGTCGATACAGGATAGTCAATAATGTTGTGTAGCAATGAATAAGTGGCGTTAACACTATTAATGGAAAATTTTTGGTACCTTTGATTTCCATGACTGCAATACCGACTACGCAGATGAGGACCCAAGACTGTAACGAAATCATTTTTTCCCCACGGAAAGATAAAGTATGTGAATAGCCTAAAGAGAACAAGAAAATGTTAGTCGTATTTATCTCACCATCTCATAATTCATTCATTCATATTATAGCGGGAAAGCTATTGGTAGAACACCAGGACTTTTTATTAAAAATACAAACGTAAACTCAAAGAACTTATTCCAAGTCAGTGTTCATTACAAGCTGGTCTTCCAGAGAACTGACCATGCGCGCTTTACCCCCTTTTTTTATCAGTGCTCTTTTTTAAGGTGACTCGACCCAGTTTTTAAAGTGCGTGTACGCGTGTACTTGAGTTGAAACGGCTACAAATTAAACATGATTTTTGACTTATTGCAAGTCAGTGTTCATTACTAGCTGGTTTTCCAGAGAACTGACCATGCGCGCTTTATCCCCTTTTTCTATCAATGCTCTGTTTTAAGGTGGCTCGACCCAGCTTTTAAAGTGCGTGTACGCGTGTACTTGAGTTGAAACGGCTAAAAATTAAACATGATTTTTCGCACACTTACTACACATAAACTAATCACATTGTACATTACACGGATGCTAATTTGGTTGAATTCGGAGTTTTCTTCCTAGCATCGGAATTGTGATGTCCTTCACTTTACATCACAGCAGCTACTACGAAATCAAAACCTAAACTTTGATAACGATTTCTTAGACATTGTAAACCAAATTTTTGCCTACAAAGTGGGAAAGTTTGAAAGAAATTCTATGAAGCGGTTTTTAGTAAAAAGGGAACAATTCAAGTCGTTACCATAGTTCGGTTCAACTCAGGGGAAAAAAACAATAAATTTCAGTTCTCGTGAGAGTAAGATTCTATTGCTTTGTTCTCTGAATTGGGCTTCATTGGGAATATCCTCCAAGGGGCCTATATAACAATTATTCGCCGAAGGCGAAGTGATTATCGGGGAATATTTACCGAGACGCGACTCTTCGAGCGGCGAGGTAAATATTCCCCAATAATAACTGAGACTGAGGCAAATAATTGTTTTAGTATAAATACACAGGTGATTCTATGAAAAGAAAAAAAAAGAAAACGGTAACAGCAACAAAGCGGCTTGCCGCCATTTTGGATTTTCGCTCGAGGTGATTATCGTGTGATAGTGCGAGTTTCTTGACCAATCGGCGCGCGAGATTTTCTATAATCACCTGCGTATTTTCACTAAATTAGCTTAATCACTGCTTTCCGGTACGACAGACACAATATTTTGGTTTTGATTAACGCCAAGACTTTTTTTGTGTTTTGTGAACATTTTACTGTATTTCAACTGCCGTTACGAGTATCCTCTTCTATATTGTGTAATGAGTTCTTCTTGTGCATTTAGTAAATCAAAAATACGCAATTAATTGAAACACTGCTTTAAAACAGCGTCACTCTTTGTCCCAAAAACTTTTGGTGGCCATTGGAACGATCAGGCTCACTTAGGAGATCAACACCCTTAGGGGGAATTAGCACTCCTCGCCGGCCTAGGGGATTATCACCACTAGAGAGGGGATTATGACCCCTAAAGAGAGGATTATCACCTGTCTTTGCCAAACCACTGTAGCCTAGAGGATTATCACCCCTTTAAGAGAGGATTCTCACCTCCCTTTGCCAAACCACTGCGGCTTATCACCCCTGGAGAGAGAATTATGACCCCTCTTTACCAAGCCACTACGGACAAGGGGAAATGACCCCTAGAGAGAGAATTCTCACCTCTCTTTCCAAACCACTGCGGCCTAGGGGATTATCACCCCTAGAGAGAGAATTACGACCACCCTTTACCAAGCTATTCTCTTTGAAGGGGACTATCACCCCTCGGCGGCCTAGGGAATTATCACCCATAGAGAGAGGATTGTCACCTCTCTGACCAGTATGCTTATGCTGGTTATAATGCCCTATGACAACACCAAACGTTTCAGTCATTTTGAGCTATAGATACTCTCTATGTGGTTATTTATCTCTTTACGAGGATCCTGTGTTTACGTATAAGGGCTTTGAAATCAACCCGAGAGAGCATGTAAGTCTTGATAGATACTTTAACCCCGTTGAGCTGCGCCAACGCAATACGTAATTGTAGTAGTGAATAGTGATAACAAACAACAAGCATTTGAGTGAAAATTTAAGGCTTAATCATAACAAGAGCTGATGTTATGAGTCAGGAACCTTTCGATGTGGTTGCCATATATATGTTAAATGAAATCTCCCCTTTCTTCAAACATCAAATCCAAATGAAACAAATTGGGACAGAATACGGTCAACGCACTCAGAGACAATGCACATGTACATTCGATCATTTGCAAGGAATACTTCTTCATTGTACAAAATCAGAAAAAGCCAATCTAGTAAAGTTATTCTTCAGCAGCATGTGCCAGTAATCTATAGAGAAAATATATCCTATTAAGGCCATTTTTACTTTTCTATCTTCATTTCTGATGCATATAAGCTTAGATATTGCAAATCTTTACAGCAGTATTGGCCTCAATAGAATATCCTAAAAGCTAATTTTACCTTTAAGAAGCACAGTCTGCACTTGGCGTGTTCCTTCCCTTGGAGTGTCCTAACAAGACTAGTATAAAAATCCAAACTTCAAGAGAATAAATAAGTATTTTCATTATTTGTCATTCCGTGATTGGTTGGTTAATAAAGAGTTTTTTTGAATGTGGCGAATTTTTATTGGGAGAAACCCTGACGAGTCTTATGAGAGGATGTCAAAGGGCCGCTATGCGGGCCAGGAACGCTATGTATGCTGGGAACGTTATACTTAGTTTCTAATTCAAATTCTCGGGATCTCCACGTCTGTTTCTTATCCGTGTAGATGAATTTTGAATAGTCTTAAAAATGGAGAGAGGGGTGAAGTGCACACCTTCAGCTCTCTGGAAGACCAGCTGTAGTTGAAGAAACACTAACGTTAAAAGGCTTGAACCAATTTTCAGAGTACGCAGGTATTTGAGTTGAAAAGAATATAACTCCCATTACAGACTTAGGCTTCGTTTACAGGGTACCGGTTTTTGATCAGTCAAAGTTGTACGTTTAGGTATTCTGTTCACACAGGACTGCGCTGTCCAAACAAAGCTTCGTACGCGTAGCAATGCAAATTTGGGTCCGGTTAAATGTAAAAAGAACGTATTTGTTTTACGATTCAAAAGAGACTGTTCTGTATAAAGGGTATGTAAAGGTCAAATTTATGGCCGGTTAAACATTCGTCCGGTACCCTGTAAACGCAGCCTTAGTAAATATTCTGATTATCATTTACCCCTTTTAGTTAAATAAATAGATATACAGTCAATGTCATTGACGTTGTCTACCGAAAAAAGAGATTTAGATATTTACACATTTAGACATTTAGACTAAAAGAAATATCATGTGTTTCCTCGAACGTACTGGCATCAAACGCTGAAGTACAATTCTCCATCTCATATCCTCAGTTAATGGTCGAGGCATTCTGGATTTTCAAATCACGAGTTTAATTTTACATTTAAAGTTCTGGCTCAATTTAGTCTAAATGTGTAAATGTGTAAATTCTTTTTTCGGTGGACAACGTTAATGACATTGACTGTATTTGGTTGCTATGAAACCTATAGATAAGACAAAGCTGGTTGTAATTATGGAAATGTTCATGACTGAACCAAAGAAAAAAAGAAATTTTCATGTGTCGTGTAAATAGGCTATATTATTTCTTCCCCAGAAAATGGCTCTCATCAAACCTCTAGTTGACGTTATCAAAAAAATCCAGACAATGTTTTTCCCTTTTCAGCCGAGGATAAACATAGCAGCATTTGTCACATTGAAAAAGAAATACTATTTTTGTTTTTACTCAAGGTCATTGTACACGAACAGAAATGTTGAGTATCTTTGTAAACTTATTGACACCTAAGATCTTGAAATCGTAGTCTCATGAAAAATTCCAAGTCAAATACCAAAACCTATGATCATCGAGTCTTTTTTCCGAGCCTTTAAGTGCTGTCTATTATCGACTATTATGCTTTTCACTTAGTTGGAATTCTGTACTATATTTGTGGTATCCCTGGTTATGATCGCAAACGAACGAGAACGTTTCATCAGGGGTTTCAAAACACCAAGAAACTCAGACTATACAACCACATGGCCGCTGTTACGTCGACAAATAGGCCATTTGCAACAAGCAGTCACGTGCTGATATATCAGTTTGATAACGAATCAATTCAGCCAAAGGTCCCTTAGGGAAGGCTTTGCTGGATGGCACACAAACTTTGAAATGCTTGATATCTTGAAATCGAAAGTATATTATAAAGGGGGAATTGAAGCATTTTTGAGATGGTGTTGA
Source organism: Actinia tenebrosa (assembly GCF_029948245.1). Lineage (NCBI taxonomy): Eukaryota > Metazoa > Cnidaria > Anthozoa > Actiniaria > Actiniidae > Actinia > Actinia tenebrosa. The sequence goes on from NW_028292570.1 coordinate 5,987,481, forward strand.
AAATGACATTAGTAATCCATCAAAAGTTATTTGAATAAAGGAAGTTTAATTTTTTTGCCATCCAGTAATAGTCATGTGATTATATCTTGAAAATGGCCTATCGTATAGCTTGGAAACCCTAAAAAAGAATGAAGTTTTGAACTTTTTCTTTTTGATTTCTAAGGTAATTCACTGGTTTCTTACGACCCATAAAGCATTTGGTTTTGACCTATTTGTATCAAAACGAACTTTAGAAATGGATAGAGCAGTTCAACCTTAGTAAAAGGGCGAAAATTTAGCTCATAATATTGAACATAGGATAAATGGCACTAAATATAAAATAGACTATTTTATAAGGATTCGTAGGGGAAAAGTGTTGGCTTGCAACCTCTTGCAACCCAGCATATTTTCCCATACAAATCTTTATAAAATATTGATTTCTTTATGAATAACATTTCCTCTAAAGTCAACATTTCGAGCTGAAACTTCGCTCTCTTACTACATTTTAGGTGCTATTTCTCTTTCTGGAGTTAATTTTGACCCATTTGCTCGTTTTAAGGGAGGTAGAGTCACGTAACCCGTTAGTGCGAGTCGTCTATTGGAAGGTTACTTTGCATAAACACAATAGTTTTCATGTGCAGTAAAGGACAACAAACTATCGTATTTATAAAAAATGCCCCTCAAAAGTCGGTATAAGAAACCAGTCAATACTACCATATACAGTTTGTGCAGCCATGGGACTAAAATCCCTCGATATATTAATAACGTAACAATGAAACGAGCGCCGTGTTGGTTGATCTATAACAAGGGAAGCTAATGGTAAATGCTTTTCAACCAAGAACAGAACAGAACAGAACAGAACAGAACAGAACAGAACAGAACAGAACAGAACAGAACAGAACAGAACAGAACAGAACAGAACAGAACAGAACAGAACAGAACAGAACAGAACAGAACACTAATTACTAAATAGTTCAAAATAGTGCTAATTAAACAATAGAAAACAATGGAATTAGCATGAAATTGTGCTATTTAGTGTTACTATAGTTTCATGGTTATATTGTTTGCACTCTAATCCGTGAAACACTAATTACTAAATAGTACAAAATAGTGCTAACTAAACAATAGAAAACAATGGGAATTTGTATGAAATTGAACTATTTTTGTCTCCCCGATTAGTAGGGCGCTTGTGCCAGGCTAGAAGAATTTCGAGACATTAATGGAGTTATTATTATTATTATTATTATTATTATTATTATTATTGTCTAGTATTACTAAAGATTCACAGTTATATTGTTTGCACACTATAGAGTGCAAACAATTAATCCGTGAAACACTAATTATTAAATAGTACAAAATAGTGCTAATTAAACAATAGACAACAATGAAATTTGCATGAAATTGTGCTGTTTAGTATTACTAAAGTTTCACGGTTATATTGTTTGCACTCTATTGTTTAATTAACACTATTCTGTACTATTTAGTAATTAGTGTTTCACGGATTAATTGTTCGCACTCTATATGTTTGTTCCTAAAGAGATCTTAAATAGGGTTCACTTACAACAGTAAACGTCCTTAACTGTCTTTCTGGTTTGAATCAGCCGTACGCCATGAATATTAACCGCTGTTCTATCCATGCCAAGCAGCGCCGGCGTTATTCTCTTAGCGACTACTCTATTTAATAAGTTAATCAAATTTACCTTCAGACGAGAGCAAAAAAAAAAAAAAAAAAAAAAAGAACCTTTCTTGCTATCCTACCCCGGTCTATTTTACTTTTAATACAAGTGAGCCCTATTTAGTATCTACTCTTCTTTTGCACGTTACGTCATCGTGGCCATGTTGGTACCATTTAACAAAAGATTTCTCATTAGTATCCATTGTTAACGGTACCACAATGGCCGTCATGTTTTATAATCAATTTTTGTTTCAGTGCAAGGCACAAAAGTATGACTACATAAAATGTTTCGCATACTTCTATACACGGGCTTTCGTACGTTAAACCGACACATTTCGATGCGGAGCTTGTTGGCTTTACCAAATAAAAGGAGTGTGAAAGCTGCCGGTTTGGTAGCCAAGAGCCAGTACATGGAAGTATGCGATCATGCAAATACATCAAATGTGGTCATTCTTTTGCGGGTTGCACTGTAAAATGTTTTGAGCTTCAACAAAAGAAAACCCTAACATTTGGGTAAGGGACTTTAGTTCACTTCCTGGGAAAAAAAAGGTAAAACTATTGGTGAAAACACTGTTTTTAATCTGGGAACTGTTCATTTTTTTAAAATCAGGGGGTGGGTCACATAATTTTGAACTCCTTCAAAGGGATGGGCTGTTGATAATATTTGACAACTAAAAAGGGTGGGCCATTACAAAATAGAGTAGCATAATAATTGTCATCATCAGAATTTTTCAAGTAAATTTCAAATTGAGATGGTAAGATCATTTTAATTTGTGTTTCATGTATAGGCAAGACCTTAACCACGTATTACGGAAACCATTTTTGTAGGGATTTGATGTTATTGAGAAACTTTGTCTTCATAGCTCAACAGTTTCCTCCCCAAGGTAAGATTATCTTTAGTTTCAGAGAGATGTATTGCGAAAGACTTCAATGTATACTAAAATCTCAAAATTGTCTGATAGAAACAACCAAGACGAATGAAATGCCACCGCCACCGCCATCAAAGAAACAAAAAAGACAGTGAAATATATGTTAGAAAAAAAGAAGAAGAAAAAAAAAAAAGGATGTAAAATTTATAGCATTTTATTAAAGTAACTTAAAGGTATCAAGCAATAGTCGTCATTGAACTTCTGAACTAGGTTTTGGCTTTGAAAAAAGCCGTTGTTTTGTATAAATCGAGAGTGTTATCCGCGGTCTGCTGTATGATATCTTTTCAGAAAGGAAACTTTTATCTTTTCGACCGGTCTCGAAGCCTTGTCTTTGCCACGTTCGTCTTTTGTAGATGGCGATTTTCCGATCATTAACTTGAGTTGTAATGGTGTGGAAACGCTGCAACCTCCTCCAGTTACGGTCAAGAACATTCTTAAAAATGGTCCCAAACCAGCGTCTATCAGCTCTTGTTCGCTTAAGTCATGTGGCTTGTGCTGGAGATCTAACGGGACGCTTGGAAAAAGACATCTGACGACTTCGTGTCTCATTACGAGGACTTCGTTGCATTCCATGGCTTTCGATTTGAGCGATGTTTCGAGGAGCAATGCCAAGCGTTCTCTGCATTCGTCAATTCGAACAGGGTCGATGTCTGGCTGGGTGAAAGCAGTTATGAGTTCTTCGGGAAGGTGTTCTTCTGGCTCCCAAGTGTTATCTGTTGAGCTGTAGTTCTTCCATTTTATGAAGTACTCGCGTTTTCGGGGCCCAAGGCTTCGTCTTGCTACAACTCGTTCAACCTCGTAGCTCTCTGATAGCACAACAACTTTTGATTTTGGTTTATACTTGGTGCAGAAAACGCCGACTCAGGGGTATTAAGGCATGGTTATGCTCAAAAAAATGAATTAATTCACTAAAAAATAAATTCAAAATCCTGTATACATCGTGTCTCAAAGAAATCTAGCAGGAAGGGTAGATATAGATAAGGACTTGAATTGTACAGGCGAAATTTGTGGTGAGGAGGTCACGTGACTTTATTAATTAATTTAATTTATACAAATAAACGTCTTTCTTTGAAGGGGTGTGAAAAAATATTTGTCCCATTCTAAGTTATAGTGTTTGATGTCCATACACTTCAAGATAAATGAGGCTATAGGTACATGATTAGAAAACACGGTATTGTCATAGCTAACGGGTGTAATTTTGCGTTTAAATTAGATTTGAAACAATTTTCCTTTATATGCCAACAAAACATGCAGTTTTGTCTTTCTTTGAGCTATAAAAACCAAAATTTCTAATCAGTCACCGGTAGTTCATTGTATTTTAAGTTAAAAAAAAGGGTTAAGTAAGACGTTTGTGCTAAATGTACATCTTTTCAAAGCCATGTATTTAATGCCGTTCCGTGAAGTGCTCGGGCGCCATTTCGATTCTTTCAACACAGCGGCTCATACAAAATCATCCAGCGGTCTGCATACGTTTCCACGGTTACCGTGGATGAAAAACCAAAATGGCCGTCAGAAATAGTACATAACGAAGAGCTTTCTGTACAATTAATAGCTGTATCTCAAAGAAAATCGTTCTCAACGACTTAAAAATGATTCAACATCTAATATACTAAAGTGGACTTTGTAAACTTAGGATTTTTTTGAAGCAGAAACACATTTCTTCAGAAGAAAACAATGTGATTGTAAGTATAAGCTGATCGATTTTAACTTGCATTTGAGCGAAGGAAGTGTATTTCTAAAATTTTCAAAGTTTGATGTTAATGTGTAATAAAATCCACACATATTGTGAATTCTGCGCATGTCATTCTTAAAAGGCGGGAGATTAGAATTCATTCAGGCGGGAAGTTTTTACTGCGTTTGTAGTTGTGGAATAGTGTAGTCTTTAAAGCATATATATTCGATCGAAAACATAAAATATTATAAAATTTATCAAGTTGAACGACTAATTGTCATGTCTGGGACATTTTTATGTCCAAATACATGTGGATTTGCTAAAGTTGTGGCTTTAAAAGTTTCACGAGAAGTCAGTAAAAGCAGCTCGAAAGAACCGAACGAAAGCCCTACAAGGTACAAAAGAAGAGTGAAGTCAGAAGAATATAATTTATTCCAAAGCTATTTTACTGATACTAGAGAAGGAAAACTACAAGTAAACCCTGCACATTTTGAAAAACATCTACCATCACTAAAGGGTGCATTTAACAAATGGAACACTAGAAAACTGCACGAAAAATCCAGGTATCTAGAACACTTCTCACTCAAAAACTGGTGCTCTCTCTCATCTTCTCAAAAGAAGGAGCACACCTTTTCAAACTGCAAAGGATGCTCTATCAGATTTGCTGCCATACAAGCACTTTTTCCTGTACGGACAGTAAGATTATTAGGAAAAGCTCGATTAAGCGCTGTATTTTCAGCAAATACTGAAAGTGAAAAATTGAGAAATCCATAACCTGTGATTAAACCAACACAAAATGATGCAAAGTGTGCTGCCAAAGCTATCTATGATGCAGTTGCTCCTCAATTTGAGAGTATTTTCAAACAAACATTTGCCCAAGCATTGTCCAAAAACACTGAGCTAAGCTTACAAAATAAGATACAAGTACAACGTCGATTGGAGTTAAGGAAATTGTACAAAAGAGACAAAGAAAACATGGAAAACCATATGAAGGATACATCATTTTTAAGGTAAATAATATTAGTTAATCACATATACAGCATGTAGTTTTGACTGTTTAATAATGATCAGATTAGTAAGCACTAGTAAAAATTACACAATATTCATAATAAGCTAGGTTACATCTGAGTTTATTTATTTTTTGCATGATTACTGGTGTATAATTCTTTAAATGATCATTAGCATCCATGTACAATTATATGTCAGTGAAGCATAATTCTGACTTTCAGTAACTTATAATATTATTTTATTATACAGATTGAAAAGCTTCAGTGGCATTTTTGACATACATGTATCATAATGTGGATTACAATTATCAAAACAGCTATAGTTACTATTCAAAATGGTTTCTTTAAATTATGGTTTCTTAGTAAAACAAATTTAAAGGACAAATTACATTAAATGCAAAAATACAATTCATGAATGCATAATTATTATGTAATTTGGCCTTTGTAGCACTCATCAAGATCATGCATGAATTCTTTTGAATTGTTTATAAACAATTTATGAGTTTTTGAAATGTCAAATAATCATATGCATGATGCAGATTTCAGTGATAAATGTATATTTTTAAACTGCTCGTCATCTTATTACATATCAGCTATAGATTAATGATAATTAATTAATTTGTAATTTTCTATTTTTATTAACTTAACAATTAATTTAGAATAATTAAATTGATTTTCTTTCTATTTATTAAAATACCAGGTGTTACGGAGGGAGACAATCTTTGAAAAGCTGGCAGCGGAGTCGTATGGCTCTTTCATTTGAAACAAAGAAGTCTGCAAAAGAAAGAAAACATCTGTTAGAAGTGAAGAACCAGGCATCAGAAGCAAAGAAAAAGAAAGAAAAAGACCATACAGGAAATATTGAATCAATGGAATGGGATAAACAAGGTCTACAGGCAGAGGTGGAAGGCTATGATGATAATCATAAAGTAAGCTGGAGAGAACTAGCTACCCGCTACAATGTGAAGAACAAAAATGGAACATTAGCTGCAAATGGTGGGCAGATTGTTAAACAATGGCTGGTGTCGAATAACGTCGATATAAGTAGATTTGAACACAAAGGCCGTACCAACCCTGTTATAAGAAGGAGGAAGATAAGAGGTGCTGGAGGAGAAACATCTTTACCTACAGAGGTACACCCAGAAGTCATAAAAAGACAACTTATCGAGAAACTTGAATCTGGAGAGTACACCATTGGTGAAATGATTGTCCCAAGAAAGGTAATATTTATTGACAAACACACAAGCTTAAGACAATCAACAAAAATGGAATAAAAAATAAATGGCTAATATATACAATGTTTTCACGAAGGAGGCATACAGTATTACACACTTATTATTAAATACATTATACATTTATATGCATGCAATATAAATCATACTTCAATTAAGCTATATTTTTTTTCTTTTTTCTTTTCTTTCAGTATGACAAACTTGTGTTAAACGAAAAAAAAGAAATCATCAAATCTGAGTTTACTGTCTATGGTAGAAAAATTCCTCTCAAGGAGATAAGGCAAAACATGCTCGAAGCCCACAAGCCATTTCTCAGGGCACTGGAGAGCACTCAACTCAATTATGAAAATCTATCAGAGCAAGATCTAAAGAAAAGGTTAGATGCAATAAATGAGCTAAATGAGCTGACTAAAGAAGAAATGAAGGATAAGTTGAAGACAATGGAGAAGACCCGTAACTTACAAGTATGGTTGGACAATTCTTCAGTGGCCAATCATGGGTATCTAGTCTGCCTCATCACCTGTCTCTATGACCCAGCTGTCTTCCTAACTAATGACGAATATGCCTTGAAAACTGGCCAAGACCTGAGTGTGCAAGATATCGTCGAAACACCAACGGTACACTTTATAGCTCGATGTGGTAGTGCTGACTGTGAGCAGTTGATGTACTCAGAAACCAGAATGCAGTGTATCGAAGAACTTAAAGAAAATATAACTTATGAGAATATTGAGTATGATTTTGTCATGGTGACAGCCCCCTGAGAGCATTTGAAGCTGGCCACCAAAAAGGTGGTAATTATTTCTGCTCAAGCTGTGGGGTATTCTTTAACATGGTCTATGATCTTGACCATGTTTTGAATTGTCAACTGAATTCTCTACAAGACCGGCAAAAGAAAGTTCTATCTGGTAGCGTTGCCAAAAGGAAATCCCTTCAGAAAAAAGCCAAGCCACTATAAGATCTCACAAAAAAAATGCTAGAGGAAGAGTTGGGTTCTCGCCGCATATATGATGGAAAGACAAAAAAGGAAATGCAAACCCTACTGACTGATGAAATGTGTGGAATGCAGCGTGTACCAGCTTTGCTGTTTAATACTCCACTAGCTTCACTTCAACACCTTGGACTTGACAAATATGAAATTTTACCAGCTGAGCCTTTACATGATATTGGAAACCACATTAATAATGTCCTCACAGAGTTACCCCACCATCTTTCTCCTGAAGAATCTAAAGTGCTGCAGGAATCCATTGAGACATGCCTTGCCAGCAAAGAAAGCAAAAGGACAGTGGACTACCGTACTGCCCTAATCAAGACCACTGGATATGCACACCAGTCTGGTGTAATGTCAGAAAAAGTTCTCAGTCTTCTCGACTCCTTAGTAGAAATCCAGAGAATCCTTTACCTGCCCGATGAAAACCGATCCCCTTCCACGATACTCCGTTTTTGCAACCAAGTGTGGTACCACTCCATCCTCCTTAAAGACCTAATTGCCAACCCTCAGAAACTTACCCTACGAAAGCTGTATGGTGTCTACTTCCATAACCTGTCTGCGCATGCTGCGACAATGCTGAGAATCATATCAGGCCAGTCTGCACACACCGAAAACCAAGAACGAATTTTCAACCATCATAAAAGAATAACAAAGTCCACCAGCAACTACCATCCTGGCCATGTGATTCCAAATATGCTAATTCGCCTTAAAGCAGAAAAAGAAATGGGAGATTTAGAAGACTCTGTCGCCATACAGCAATCAACCATCAGTACACTATCAACATGCCTGCCCCTGCCCTCAAATACAAAGATTCCTTTGGATATCATACAAACGCACAGCCGTGAATGGCTAGCGCATCTGCAACAAATCAGCGATTTCCTCTTAGAAGGGAAAGGGAAATGGTGGAATGAATGCAATGATGCCATTGAGTTCTATGACATCTCTATCCAGCCCCCTGCAAATGAAACTGGGCCTCCCCTACACCATTTTAGATCCAGCACTCTTGCATCAGAAGCAGCCTACCTCAAGGAATGCTGGTATAGATGCATCCAACAGAACATCCAAATACCCACACACATCCTACGCCTTGACGAAGCTAATGGAACTACTACTGTAATACACACTAGATTTTTGGATAGTGTCCATGATCATGAGCAACTTGATGAGATTCCTGAATATGTTGACAGTACTCATGATGATATCACTGATGATGAAGACAGCAATGCAAGTGAAATGATAATTACTACTACAACCATAAATGAAGAAAGTGGCCAATGCTCTAATGACTGCAGTGACTCTCTGACCCTGCAATGGACATTGCTGATGATAACATTTATGAAGAACAAGTGATAGACATAGCACCTGCTTCTGATGAAGTTATAGCTTTAGATGATATACATGTAATTACTAGCCAAAACACTGATCCTACACTTAACTCAGCATTAGCTCCTTCTTCTCAAGCACATGAAATAACAGGAGAAGACACACGATTACTGACAAACACTATAGTTACTACAACACCAGAGAAGAACCTATCTAAGTCTTATGACAACAAAGTGATAAGTAGTCGCATCGGGAAAGCAGTACAAGTCGTTCTTGGAGATATAGATGATGTTTCTAAGTTTGAAAATAAATATCTACAACTGAAAAGTGCACAACGTGACAACAGCTATCCCACAGATACCAAAAAGGAGTTGGAATCCACATTCAAAGATATGCTGGCACAAATACAAACCAAAGTACTAGCACAAAGCACCCAAGCAAAGCAAGAACTAAAAAAGTGGGAGAAGCAATATTTTTATAATGACCTCTGTACACCAACATACGAAGTAATGAAGGCAGACAAAACAGCCAGTTCTTTATTACAGAAAATCAAGTATGCAAAAGCCTTATTCAAGCAATGGAAAATTGACTTTTCATAATTATATGAAGAGAATCATATACACCAATTCATTTATTATATTGTACATATTAAATTCAGGTATCCATGCATAGTATTTATGTTAGAAATTAAATAATTTCAATAATCAAAACAATGAACAAAATGTCAGATTTTGATATCAATCCGGCTATATTTATTTATTTTAAATGAGATTGGATGTTAATAATGTATAGTACTTATTATGAGTTTGATTTATATCGAAGTAACTGCGTGTATACTGACTCAATCGTTATAAATAAAACAAGTAACAACACATAAGCTTAATAAAGACATTATTAACTCGAGATCCTCCTGCTATATAAAAGGCGTGCGAAGTCGATCCTGAAGAGAATCGACTGTGGAAAATTCGATCATACGTGAGCTATACCTGAAGCACTTTTAACTGTACAAATAATCTTAATAAAATTAAGTTAAGTAAACTTAATACTATGCCGTTCGGGATGTTGTAGTCGACTTTCGCTACTTAAGTTAATATGTAAAAATACGTTTGAAGAAGAATGTGTCGATGGTATGCTCGCAAACGACCAGAAAGACTGGTTAATAGAAAATTAAAGTGAGTTTTAATGTTTCAGTGTATTTAAATCTACAAGTTTAAATATAAGTTACAAGACCTCAACCTTATAAGACTTATAAGCATGCAAGATCGAACAAACACGTATTAAAGCTTACATTTAAAGCTCATAATAACTCACCTTTCTTATATTAGATCGGCTTTCCAATCCACAGTAGATCACACAGACAGTATAACAAAGAAAATCCACACATTTGTCTTGAAAGGACATAATTCCTTTTGATCTAAAACGTTTAAACTTATAAACAAAAATCCCATGCGTTTGGACAGCCTCACCAGCCGCCGACTCGATCCTTTCGCTTGGCATTTCGTTGCTAGACAACAAGGTTCCAGGCCTCTTGGCCGCGATACTCTGCTGGGGGTTAAATTCGGGTCAAAGCCGTGCCTTAATTGCCTTGAGGAAATCATTCGGAACGATGGATTTATAAAATCCCGGGCAAGGTCTTACTCGCTTAGACATGCTACTAGTGAATGACTTGTATGCAAGATCCGGCAGGTAAAAGAGCCGAGACTTACCAATTAGGAAACAACACTTTCACTTTCAATGATGCTAATCCTGTCACACACCATTAATCACAGGAGTAACAACTAGTTTATAGAACGCCATCCCTTGTCTTTATTCCTCAAGATTTATGATTTATTTCATAAAACATTGATGTCCAGATGAAAAAAAAAAAAAGTAAACACAAACGGGATACCTTTTATCTGTCATCATGAAGCGTCTCATTCATCCTTCTTAATATTTATGCGCATATTAATGAGCAGCATGAGAACGAGGCTATTCCCGCTTCGGAAATTCAAGATGGCGGCCGAACACTGTTGTGTACCTGAATGCTCCGGGGATAAAAGGAGAAACCCGGAGCTTTCCTTTCATCAAATCCCCCCAGAACCTAATAGGAGAAAAAAATGGATTGTAAAAATAAGAAGAGACCCCGGTCCGGACTTTAAGGTAATTTTAAAACGTGTTTTTCGTTGTTTGTTTTGGTTCTTGGCGAGTGTTGCCTTTGTCAATAATATAGTTCAATGACCATCTTAATATGTTTAGATTTGTTTGTCAATTATTTTTCTCCTTTCTTTATTACAGATAACTTCTAAGACTTATGTGTGCTCTAGGCACTTTCAGAAGTCTGATTTTAGATTAACCTTTAATAGGAAACTTTTAAAATCGGAAGCAGTGCCTAGCATCTTTCCTTGGACAGCTCCTCCGCCACAACGTCGTCCAATTATTAAAGTTGACCTTCCAAAGCCTTCCTCTGACACTGTTACTCACAATACTGATTTCCATACATGTGAAAATGATGATCCAACTAGTGATAGGTAATTTTTGATATATTTTTTAATTAAAGTGTAAGCTTATCTATTTGTTGTTTTGAACAAGTTCAAGAAGACTTATTTTTACATGTCTTGTGATGTGTTGTTTTTATTTGTATCTTAAGCCATGCTGTAGAAGAAGAAGACCAAGTAAATCAGATAGATAAACTAGAACAGACAGTTAAAGAGAAAGAAGCTAAAATTAAAGAATTGGAGCAAAAGCTGGCAATGGAAAAATTTGGCATAGAAAGATTTGGTAAAGATAACAAAAGTATACAGCACTATACTGGATTTCCCAGTCATAAGTATTTCTATATTTTTTACAATTTTATCAAGCCATCTGCATCTAAAATGAGAAGTCCATATTATGTCCAGGCCTCAAATTATCTAAGTAGAGCAGGTAGACCAAGGACTCTAAAACTTATTGATGAATTGTTTATGTTTTTATGTAGGCTAAGGTGTGGTCTGACCGAGTATGACCTTAGTGTAAGATTTCATGCTTCACTTCCCACTATAAGTAGACTAATTATTGCCTGGGTCAACTTCTTATATTTTGTTTTGGGAAGCATTCCCATTTGGTTATCTAAGCAAGAAATTGAAAAAAGAAGGCCTGCATGCTTTAAAGACGAGTATGCCAATACCAAAGTCATTTTAGATTGCACTGAGATTAAAACTCAGTCACCTTCTTCCCTTGTATTAAAGTCACAGCTTTATTCGTCATATAAATCAACCAACACCTTCAAAGCCCTTGTGGGAATTGCCCCTCATGGAGCAGTTACATTTATATCTAGTTTATACACTGGTTCAATATCTGATGTTGCTATTACTAAATTAAGTGGTATTTTAGATTTGTTAGAGCCAGGAGATGATGTCATGGCTGATAAAGGTTTTACGATCAAAGCTGCTCTAGCTGAAAAACGTGTTACTCTAAACATCCCACCTTTTTTGAGTTCGAAAGGTCAGTTTAGTCCAACTGAAATAGAGGAGACAGAAGATATTGCTAAGCTTAGAGTGCATGTAGAAAGGGCCATTAAGAGAATTAGGGAGGATTCATTTTGGGCAAAAACTGTCCCACTTTCTATGGCAGGATCAGTAAATCAATTCTGGACTGTTTCATTTATTTTAAGTAACTTTAGGGGGCCCCTTATTGCATAGTTATGTGATTTACCTATCCCATGCCATATATGGGAAACAGTGTTGGAGAAAAATGCTGAAATAATGAAGTTAAATGATGATAAATTGCTTGTCCCAAACCATGAAATGGATTTGACCTCTTTGCTAGTAAATGGTACTAACAACACCATGTCTGCTTAGAACTAGTTCATAGGATTAGAACAAGCATAATACTGCATAATTTCAAAATAAAATTTATATCATTTGTTTAGAATAAAACTACATGTTTCACACAAATGTATTATGAAGAGTTGTATCCATATGCAATAATAAACTAAGTTTGAACTGTTCAAATTGAATCTTTGTCACTGTAATGTTTACATAGAAATTACATATAATTCAATGTTCTTTGTCCAGTGCCTTTTCCACAGATATGAACAATTTAATGTTTGGTTCTTCAGTCTAGATGTAGTATTCAAAGTAAAGGCACTATAACTATCTATATTTCTATATCTATTAAATATAAGTTAATGTGGAATGGTAGAGTACGTGAATACCCGGTTTTTCGGCCTCGTGGTTCTTTCTCGTTGTTTGCGTCCGATCGTTCACATCGCTTATTATCTTCTCCGTTTACTCGCGTTTATTTCTCTACAATGTCTTCCAAAGCCTCAAAACGTAAGACACGTACTAGTACCTGCCCTGGTTGTAAACTATCAACAGCTTTCCACTCGTTCGGCCCTCCTGGTAAGAATTGCGAAGTCTTACTTCCCGACGACTCTGATGACGACTTGGATCAGACGACCACGACTTCAAATAAAAGGGAGGCAACGTCAATCGATTACGGTCAGCTTCTCAAAGCCATTCGCAACTTGTCTGTCCAAGTGAGAATGCTCCAACATGAGCAGGAGGAGATAAAATCCATTCTTAATTATTCATTATAAAACTTTTATTCAGTAGTTGTAAATATTTTATTCCAATAACCTTTCTTTTTTCCAAAGACATAGACGCGTATACACTTATATATTATAAATTATTTATTCAGTAGTTGTAAATATTGTATTGTTATGACTAGCCATAGCTATTTGCAGGTTATGTGTAATTTTATCTCGTATTGACTTCTTGAATAAAATAAAAGTAAAAGTAAAAAGTAAAGACACTAAAATTTTGTAAGACCTTTTTTGCACTTCCAGAAACAACAGTTAAAAAATAGGTTTTCAAAAACCTTTGTTACAAGAAAAGGCCTTAGGCGTGCTTTTGTTGTCATCAATTAACCAAAAATCTTACCTTTACATTTCTTTGCCATATGATCTATTTAGGCCGTACGTTTTTACACAGCCTTTGACACTAGACACATACAGCATTAAATTTGTTGACGAGAAGTTGTTTATAGAAAAAAAAAAACATTTTGCTAAACTAGTCAGCCACCCTAATCGATGATTTATTAAAAAGTCGAGTTTGATGACGAGCAAAATGTACGGAAGCCGATATGGGTCACGCGTTGTTGGGAACGAGTTGTCGGGGGCAAATTTCCCGCTTCCCGATCGAACGAGGAAGACTTGGCGACTAATGAAAGGAATCATGGGACAGAGATCTTTCCCTTGCAGCAGTCAACAGGTACTTTTTTCTTGCTAAATGTAAATTTTCGCTTATTTTTCATGAAGGGGAGGTTTAGGAGTGAGTAACTTGCAATTACTGCCTTAGTTAACGGGGTGAGTCCTGTTTATACTCCTTAAAATATAGAAGCAGGAATGTTGTTGTACCGCTACTAGCATTTTCGTTGCTACGCGCTGATCGAGACAACAGTCACGACATGGAAATCGGCATTCCGTCAGTCAAATAAGAATATAATTAACACTTATTTACTGGGACCGAGGGAAACATTTTGTTTTTTTGGTCCCGAGACCGCTGATGTTTCCCGAGGCAAACATACTGCTTTCCCGAGGTCCCAGTAAATAAGTGCTTTATTATCATACCAAGTGTCAAAGAGAACAAGAAAATCGCGAAGATACCATGTTTAATCTGATGTTTCGTGAAAGAGAACGCGTGAATGAATTTTGCAAACACGCGCTCAAATATGTTGCTTTCTGGTTTCCGGTTTTTATTTTTTTTCAATCACGTGACTTCCGGTTTTCAAAATTAGATAACTGCAACTCATTATAATATGGATTGCCTAAATTCTTAATTGACCCACTGCAAAATGTTCAAAATGCTGCTGCACGTCTTATTAGTCATACTAAAAAGTATGACCATATAACACCTGTGCTAATGCAGCTTCATTGGCTTCCTGTTATTCAGCGCATTAATTACAAAATCCTTCTGATGACATAAAAAGCGCTTAATGGCTTAGCACCTAATTACATCACCGAAATATTACAGCCATACAAACCGTCAAGGAACCTGAGGTCTGCTTCTAAAAATCTGCTGAGACAACCACCTGCATGAATGGTAAATTATGGTCACAGGTCTTTTGCATATGCAGCACCGAAACTCTGAAATGCTCTTCCAGATCATGTCCGCCAGAGCAGCTCATTGCCTACTTTTGAGAACAATACAAAAACACATCTTTTTAAACAGTTTTTTGATTAGTTTCTTGTTTTTAGTTTTGTGGTTTCTTTTAATTTAACGTGTACTGCTCCCGTAAATTAGTTATGTTAACGTTTATGAGTTTTAGATATATTGTAAAGCGCTATTGAGCATCAGGAAATAGCGCGATATAAATTTTGTATCATCATTAATATTATTATCATTTTTTTCTTCTTTTTTTCAAAGGACTTAGAAAAATTGACAAACGAGTGTGATTTTACAAGTGATGAAAATGTACAATGTCTAAATAACAATGATAAGTATAAAATTGAAACCTTAGTAAATACTTTGATACATACTTTGGAATGTGTGTTAGAATATAAAATTTGAAAGAGAGGGCACATAGCGCAATCACTCGAGTGTGATTTTACAAGTGATGAAAATGTACAATGTCTAAATAACAATGATAAATATAAAATTGAAATCTTAATAAATACTTGGATACATACTTTGGAATGTGTGTTAGAATATAAAATTTGAAAGAGAGGGCAAAGTGCAATCACTCGATAATAGAGAAAGCAAGAGGAAGTACGATAAAGAAAAATGTGGATTTACGTAGACTAAGATTTCTATGCTTCAGTAGAAGTAAAAGACGAAGCTAGTAAGTCACTGTTCTTTGGCGATTACGATCAAGGATTGATGCTCGAATGCAACCCTGATGGTACTCTAATGAGTCATCTTTCAGCTTCCCTTCAACGCGCTTCACTTCCAACTACTTTGAAGAGAAAGAACGGAGATAAAGAAGACAGCCTATCAGAAACCAGTAAACGGCAAAAGATAGAAGAAAAAGAAGATGGCGAGGATGAAGAAGAAGAAAACGAGAAAGATGAAGGAGAAAAAGAAGAAAAAGAAGTAGAAGATGAAGAAGAACAAGAACAAGCAGTAGATGAAGAACAAGTCGAAGAGCAACGTTAACAACAACAACAACAACAACAACGAGATGATCATGATGAAATTCAACGCGTTGAAAGACCGAACCGTCTGATCTGAGACTAAAGATCCCTCCACCAAAAGCCAGGAGAAGATTGAATTTTGACTCTGAAATCACTGAGGTAGAGATTGAGAAGAACCTATGGCTGATCTACTCTAAAGCAGTGGATAAAGAAATTGGTATTATCGTCCAACTTGAATGTTATGGTTGCAAGCTTGATAAAACAAGTCAGATAGACCACGGTATCTTCATCCTTACACTATACACGGAACAGTTGGAGATGTTTTTAGACGAAGCCATTGCTAGTGTAGATATGGACAAATTAGGAGAGATATGGTCTCATACATTGGCAGAAATTGAGACCCCATTGCCTCCAAAGGATTTATTGAAATACAATAGTTCTGGTTGTTTTTCTTCTCGTTTGCAATCTGACTCTCGAAATGGGGAACTGAAAATACGATCTTAAACTTTGTATAGATATTTTTAAAAATCGTAACTTTTTGAACAAAATTTATACGTGACATGATGCATGTAATCCCTAAACAGAACAAATGTAATAAAGAAAGTTAAATTTTTTCTAATTTTCGCAACATTAACCACAATATGTTAGCATCATAATACCAAAGTTTCATTTTCATTGAATCATTTTAACGCAATAATGAGAGTACTTCGGGCCGGCTATTTGGCGAAACCTTTGGCGAATTTCAGTGTACAACCTCCACAACCAATAGAGCTTTCAGGAGAATGCGAGGTGGGTTTGAGAGAAATTCAATATCCACGATCTTGGAATAATGTACATAGAAAAGAAAATCATTCTTATATCACCGATCCAACTGGTTTTCCGACTGTGTACATCGTGGAGGAAGGATACTACCATTCGGCTCAGAGGAGGTTCCACTAGTATCCCAGAATGCATTGTGTTTGATACTATATTATCACTTTTTCGTGACGTCATCACTTTGGTTTGACCGGCTTAGAGTGCACAACAAGATGGCGGTGTTCATACTCGGCAAATTCTTTTCAAGATATTTCATTATTGTATGTTCATTGCGTTTCAAAAGATGATTTTTCTGTTTGTTTACCTGGCCTTGAAGGAGTACAAGTCGTTTTTAGACTCGTTCACGTCGGTTTTTTGGAGAAATTGAGAGAGAGACGTGTCGCTCTTGTTCCAACAACAACGAGTGACAACTCTTCGACGGATTACTTGTTCAATAACGTCCGTAGCCCAGCTCTTATTCGCCTTACTTCTACATCTAGTATAGGAGTAAGTAAGGTTTATTAAATATTTTTGTTTTGTATGAAATAGGCAAAAATTATCACACCTTTTACGAGTCGCGTTTGCGATAAATTGTCGTAAATATACTTCAATTGTGACTGTCCAAAAGACTATAAATCATGGGTCACTTTTGGTCATTCCAAGGTTTTGCTTTTCTTAAATATCTGAATTACACATATTTGTTGCTTAAACTTAAAATACTCAAATATGTGAAAAGCAGCATTTACTTGATGTACCATATAAAATCCAATATGACATCAGATATGACACCGCTGTGACAAAGTGAACTCGAGCGATATAACTCTTACAATTGGCGCAAAACCAAACAAATATGTATGTAGATTAAGAGAATTTTTAATAAACAATACAAGTTCATGAGTTTTTGCCTCGTACAGGTCACGTAACGGCTGCTACGGAAAGTGGAAGTCGCACACCGCTACAGACGAGAATAAAGCGACGCCATATTGGAAAACGAAACTCGCAAAGTAACTTGGGATACTAGTTTATCCTCCTCTGCATTCGGCTGATGATATTATTGAAGGGATCAAAACTGCAATAGATGACAAGAAAGTTAAAGATAGCATCGACATAGCTTTCACACTTGACGCGTTGCCATAACACTAATGCAAGGTTACTCCGTGATGTTTGGAGAAAGTCTCTCCGTAATGCTAGGATTTGGAAATTCAATGCCTAATATTTCTAAGAAAACATCAGCGCCATACGTTATCAACATCGAGGCGAGTCTTACGTCACTTAACGTCTACAGTGATGTCACTGAAGCTTAAATTGTGGGGGATAGTATGGTCCCCGTACTACATATAGTATATGTCTAAATAGTGCGTTCATAAATATTTCAAATTCTTCAATACCATTCTTAGAATTTTAAGTTGATAGTACAAATATTTGGACTATTTACTACAAAAAATGCACGGAATTTGCAAGCTCATTGGTTAATTCTCAAAAATGCGGAAAACTCTGAACTGCAGGATACTTGGAAAAATGTATATAAGGATAGACATGTATTTCAGTGTAGCAAACTACTGCATCTACCAGTACTGTGATTAACAAAATACAAAGGTTGAAGAAGGAAAAAAATGGAGAATACATGTAGAGATGATGAATATGATATGCAAGTGAATGTTAAATGCAAAATAACTAATGTTATTATTTTTAATTGTCGCCTGAATCTCATCTTTACGTACATTTCTTTATTAAATAAGGATGATCAGAGATATCATAGGAACAATTCCTTTGTTCTTTACCTCAGAGGTAAGGAAGGCTTTGGCAGAAGGGCTCGAAAGAGAAGAACAGAAAATAGTACAAGAGATTGTATTTGCCAGGAAGACCTTCCCGCGCGATAAAAAAATCTAAAAAAACTAGCGCAGTTGATTTGGCGAATCAGGAGAAAATTATTCAAGAATTGAAAAATGAAGTCATGATTCTTAATCACATAATTAAATCATTAGTTGAATTATGTAAAAACATTTGGGATTTGGAATTAAACTTGTGCAGGATAGCAACCATTATTCCAATCGGTGCTGTAATCCTTGCGCTCGAAAAGTAAGAAATCTGGGACAACTTTATGATTTCATTCGCAAAAATGCTAACCCTTGGAGTTTAACTCCAGAGAAGCCTAAAGATACCGAATCTCTGACTAAAAGATGACTACATACACCAGACAAGACGAGCCCATCATGAAGAAAGTCGAGTTAGCCCGGGTAACCAAATCCCCTCTTGCGAGAAATGAATGCTTTCCTCCAGAACTCCTCAACACCTAGTTTTCCACTTTACACAATACTGGACTCACCCTACTTGACACTTCACTCACCTTTCACAAGAACACTTGCACTGCACAAGCAATCCTTAAATCCAAAACATACATTCTAACCACACTCCAAGACCGCCAACTCTCCCTATTAGTTACTTCCCTAGCCAGCGAAGAAACTTCCACTAAGCCCTCCTCCCCTTCCCCTTCCCCCTCTCCTCTTTCCTCAACACCCCCTAAAACCACAACTCCACACTTCACACCTCTACGTAATCATGATACGCAATTCTTAAATTCATCAGGAAATGTTCCAAATCAAAATGCTTTTAATACAAATAGAGATTCAAATATTTCATCGCGAATTTTTATTTATTTATTTATTTTTAGAGATTTTATGCCTAGTATTTTAGTGTACCTATATTTAATGCGCAGTTGATCATATTAACATGTTAAATACGATACACCAAGCCAAACTGAACACGATGTCTACAGCAACAATATTTTTGTAGACATAGTTCATCTATTCTTGGAAGATGCCATTTTGCGAGTGAAGAATTTTTAATTTTATGATAATTGGGTAAAACGAACATTTTGTTAGCAATTCTGGACTAAGATTTTTGAATAAGATTAATTTTTGTTTTGAAATGTAATAGAAAAAAGAAAAATAAAATTACAAAATTACGGGAATACGTTCCTGGAGAAGCAAGTGCGTCAGCAGCAAATACAGATCGTGTATGCAAAGAAAGGAAATTGGCGCTAAATAAATCTTCAACAGTACATAAAGATTTGAGGCCACTGGATGACATCTTAAAGTTTGACAAGATAAGGAAAAAGTAGAATGTCACCACTGGATGATAAGGGAGATTCTGACATCAGCACTATACTTATCCGCTACCAATAAAACACTAACTCGTCCTTTTCGTCCATTGGTCCACCCACTTATTTTCGGAACCTCGCTTTCATGACATACATAAACGTTCTCGCCGCGACTGACCTTCCCTTTTCTCGCCATATAGCTATGGAATCCTCAATCACAAATATTCAATATCAGTGTTAAAGTTTTTTTTTTTTTTTTTTTTTTACTTTTTAGAGCCATTACCAAGACAGCAAAATCTATGCTCGTGAAAATATTAGAAATCACGATCCTTTAGAATTGAAAGAAGAATTACGTAACAGAATTGATAGTTTTTTAATAAACTGCGGTAATTATCGTCTCGCGGTTCCTGAACATAAGAAAGATAATTGGCACGTGCTTATTGATCAGCTACGATTTTATAGACATCAGTATCTTACAGAAGTAAAAAACTAAAGTTTTACGATGTGTTCAAGTCACTCGTGCTTCTCTACTTGAACCTCATTTTGCCTCAATCTTTCATTACTACAAATAGATCAACCGCCTAAGAGAAGTATACAGAAATGAGCGAATGGTCAAAGTAAATAGAAATCCTAGCTGGCAAATCAACTTGGCAACTCTAAACGGTATTTGTCTATATACTTCACATACGCTAAACCAGCCCTGGTTGTTGAAACCAGAACCTGTTGAAAATGAGGCTTGTAAAAAAAATTGTTAAAGAAGAAATAGAGAAAATGACTGCTCGGATCATAAAGAATAATACATAGCTGTTTTCTTATTTCCTCTTATGGAAACAATAAAGTAGCTATTTTGCTTTATTTTCTGAGAAAACAGGAACTTGCATTATGTGCAGAAACATAATTGTAGTTGATAACGATGAAGTAGAACCAAATCCTGAAGATTTCTTTGCTTGCATTAAAAATTTGCACACTAGACACTGTTCAGAGTGTAAAAACCAAACATTATACTCCAAATATAATGGCATTTTTATGCAGCGCTAATACCTTTGCTAATCCCATAAGCGTCATATGTTATCTTGTAAATTGTACATTATCACAGGATGGGGTAAACTGCGGTTTCCGCTTAACTACGGCAGGATTACCACGTGCTCTTTGTGAAACGTAATTTGCGACATGTGACTTGAAAGGGTACTAAGGGTGAAGTTTTGCTATATGCCCTCATTCGCTACTTTCTTTCGCTCAAGTTCAGCAGCTCTACGAAGAACAAGACTGAAACATTTTACCCACCACCTTTGTATGTAGTTTAAGATACCTAGATGCATCTACTTTTCCTCTAGGTAATTTTTCTTATGCCACTGTTCTCTCTTCAAAAAGTTATGGCCGAGCCCCAGGTTTTGATGCTAGGTCATTCTTTTATACGTCATTTGCACCAGCTTCTTCTTGACCCTTCCAGTTCTCTGAGTGAAGATTTTGACATATCCCTGCCATGCACAATAGCTCTTATCTCATTTGAGCACGTCACTCCGACAAACCAGTGGCATTTCTATGAAGTTATCATTCAAACGAGGCTATCAGGTCGTGCTTCAAAGTATTCGCTGACAAATTTACTAGAAATCTTCAAGAGATCACTACATTTTGATAGATATCATTGATATACAAAGTATTTTTTTCGTCTTTCTAAACATGGTCAAACACTACATACCTTTTGGATGAATGAACAGTGTTTTGAAGGCAGAAATTCGTAATTTGCCGCAGAAAAGCCACTGAGAAAGAACATTCCAGTTTACACAATTGCTTAAGGTATTAGGATACGTTTACGACCACTATGCGCGCAAACGTAAATAACGCGCTGGCTTTATAGTATAACACAAACAAAGTATACATTTTCTGAGAGCTGAATAAACATAGTTTATAAAGTAATCTTGAAAATACGATTTTTTAAATTGTTGTTCACGTTATTGTCCTCGAAGCGAAATTTGACCATGCCTCAGTAAAAACGTTAACGGACACGTACATTTTAAGCTATGTTTGCGGAAAATGTCTTAACATACTCAGGAGATAATAAGCTCAAAAAGGGTGTCCCAGATTTTGGATATCTGTTTTATATCTCTCGCTATTTTTGATCAAAGTTCGACGATTGCTTTTGGAGTGTTGTTTAGAGTAAAAAGCGTCATAACTTTGGAAAGAAATTAAATTTCAAAAATCGGAGACACCATTTTTTGGGTTATGAGTTTCTTTTTAAACTCTCCAAATTTTAGAAAAATCGAATGAAATCCAAGGGCCTTTTAGCTTTTCGAAGTTGAAGTTTTAGCGGCAAATAGAGTTCGAGAAAATTGTATTTCTTTGTTTGGAGCCGGAAGCTGCAGGGAGCCACGATGGTGTTGGCCAAAACACCTGGAGCCTTCCATTTTGTCATCACTTGTCAAATTATCTGTTGTTCAGGACGATCGCAATGCGTGATCTTTTTGCAAGGACAAAGGAGCATTTGGACTCAACGTTATTGCAAGCGACGGGTCATTTCTGGTCTTGATAAAGTCACGATTTCGATTTGTCTCAACATTTTGGTTTTTCCAATCAAATATTGCAAGAAGTTTCACTAACACATGAAAGACAAAAGTTTAAAGTTACGAAATTTCAGAAAAAATTTTTTTTCGAGCAAATCGTCATTTTTCGTATCCTAATACCTTAAATTTGTAGCAAGAAATTCAAACTAAATGCTTTTTTAAGCCACATGGAGGACAGGGGATTTGTTTGAAGCCAGTATCTGTGCAACAAAGTTTGCTTTTACCTTAAAAAAGCCACTGAGATAGAAACGGAGTGACCGTTCGTACGGCCAAACAAACGTAAACATATTGTAAACCTTTGATTAATCAGTCGAATTTTTGGTAATTCAAAGAACTTGAATCAAACTGTCCTATGTTTATGTAATACCTAAATGCTAAATGTTAAAGAGCTACAAATTAAAGGCATCCTTAAACAAATAAGTTTTTATATTCTTTTTAAAAATAGCTAAGGAAGAACTCTCTTTAATATAAACTGGAGGCTTGTTCCACAGCATGGGAGCATAATATTTACGTTTATAGCTAGGCTGCTCTAAGATAAGTTTGTGCTGTGTTCTTAAACTACGTTTAGGTACATAATGGTTTAAAAGGACATTAAGGTATTCAGGTGCAGCATCATTGATTATTTTATAAGTATATAATAAAATCCTAAATTTGATACGATGCTCTACTGGGAGCCAATGTAGCTCATAAGGAATAGACGTTATATTGTCTGTCTTACGTGTTAATGTTACTAGTCTTGCAGCAGTGTTGAGCACATGTTGAAGACGCTTAATCAAATAATCTGGTAATCCATATAATAATGCATTGTTATTATCAACACAAGATGTAACGAATACGTGGACTAATGCCTTTGCAGACTCAAAGCTAAGATATCTTCTGATACGAGAAATGTTTCTAATATGATAAAACGAAACTCTACAAATGTCATTAATATGTTTCTCAAGGTTCATCGTCGTGTCAAATAAGACACCAATGTTTCGTGCATTATCAGTGGAGTTGACAGATGCATCACCAACTACAACACACTTTAGTGGTGGCATTGGTTGATGCATTGAGTGGAGGATCAATACCTCGGTCTTGCCGTTGTTTAATTTTAAATTGTTCTGCAACGTCCAGCTATTGATATCACGCAGGCAGTCTTCAACTTTGGCACAAGGTCTTTCCATATCATCAAATACAGACGACAAGGAAACATCGTGTCGATGGCGGATGGACCCAAGAGTAAGGGTGTAGATTATGTACAGCAATGGCCCCAGCACTGATCCTTGGGGTATGCCACAGGATAAATTTCGGATTAAAGATCTTGACTTCTCTATGGAGACATATTGCTGGCGATCTGACAGATAAGAAACGAACCACTGGTGTGCAGTACCATCTACTCCAGTTGGTGTTGTTAATCTTTCAAGAAGAATAGGGTGGTTGACCGTATCAAAAGCAGCTGAAAGATCTAGTAGCAACAAGATAACACATCTGTCATTATCAATTGCTCCCAGAACATCGTTCCAGACTCTAAGAAGGGCAGTTTCAGTGCTGTGTCCCGTTTTGTATGCAGATTAGTAGAGCTCTTGAATGTTGTTATTCAGCAGATGGCGAGTAAGCTGCGCTGCTACAACCTTCTCGCAAGACTTAGACAGCAACATTAAGTTTGATATATGCCTGTAATTGCTGTATTCTTCTTGATTAAGGGAAGGGTTTTTTTGAGAACAGTTGTAATAATAGCCTGTTTCATCGCAGCAGAGACAACCCCTTGTTGTAAGGACACATTCACACAAGCTTAGTTAATGTTTATGGTCTTTCATGCTGGTCACCGCAGAATTCTTTTTTTGAAGCCATGTGTCAGGAGACTCTGCTAGTCGTGATCATTGAATTATCCGGTGCTTGTTTGATAGCCATAAGTTTATAAGTCTGCAAAGTTATTCGCTTTCTATTCTCTAAAAAGCGAAGATACTGGATAGTTAAAATTTGAACACTTTTTAATATAATATACTTAAGAACTACAGAACGAAATCGGCTGCCGTACGAATAGCTCACATACAGTGTTTTAACAAGAGCCTCCTCACATATTGTGGACAGCATAAAAAATCTTGTACTGCAAAGATTTTGGCTTCAAATCAACATCTTTCATCCAAGTGGATTAATAAAGCATTCATATACGAAATATATGTAAGAGGTTTTGTTAACTCAGTGTTCTCTCGACGTACTGTATTTTGACTGATGAGCCATGTAACTTTTTATCATTATCAATTCATACATCCAAAAGCTATGTAGTGTTCGATCAAAATTAAAAAAGACTACAAAAAACTTTGTATAAAAAAGATATCTATCAAAATGTTGTGATCAGTCCAAGATTTGTTGTACATTTCTTAGCAAATTATCCGAAGCTCATCACAACACCGCTGGTTTGTTGGGGTGGCGTGCTCAACTACGATAGAGCTATTAAATGGCATGGTTAAGGTGGCCGTACTGTCGCCAAAGTCATCCAGCATGACATTTGAGTTCAGAGGTTTTATTACAAGATGAGAGGTATCTAAGTATGAAAACGAACAGTAGGAGTTGATGCATCTTAAAAAGCAAGGAAGAAATATACTCTAGAAAAGGTCTCACTTTTACTTTTCTTAAAGGTGACTTGGAATTATAACCACTCTGTAAGAGTTAATTTCTCTGTAAAAACTTTCAAAACAACTTTCATATAGAGTAAAAGTCACTCTTTAATGGGAGTAAACTTCGAAGGCAGTTAAGAGGGCGTCTCTGTAACAGCGTGCCACTCGATCTGGGCTCGAAAAATAGATTTCTTTTATATTCCTACCATCGAAAGTACTATCTATCCTCACTACAAAATTGCAGTTAGAATTGTTCTAAATTCTTTTTTTCACTCGCTATGCGAATTTTTGTCCATCGACCCCAAATTAGTGAAAGACGCCGATTTTCGAGGTCGGCCGAGGGCTATTTTCAAAGTCTGTTTTCTCGGGTTTCTCTGCACATAAAAGCTAATTTTTCTATCCAGAACTTTAGTCTAGTGTAACTTCTGCATAAAAACAGTAATAGTTGTTTTTGGAATGCGCGAATTCTGAAAAATAATCCTAACTGATCGAGACTACTGAAAGCGTGACATGGAAAGCTAAGATTATGAGACCTCGAATATTGCATATTTCTCATTTGTGGCACCTAATCTAGCCCTAAAATATCATTCAACCTTGAGATAAGAATCTCTTTTATAGATGTGTGCAATAAAATTTGCGGCACTTTGCGTTTCTACGAAATAAGCTAAGGTTCAAATTGTTCTATTTTCAGTAATTTCCTTGCGTGACACGACAGGCCGTTGGGTCTGTGACGGCTACTTCTTTACTCATTATCCTCAATACCATTACCTAAAATATAATATGATGAATTAAACCTTAACTTTACAATAATTGTTCCATTATAAAAGATTTCAATGATCTACGGCTTCATTTAATAGTGTTTCAATAAGCTGTTTTGAAATTTCACCGCACAATAATTTTTTTATTTGAATATCTCGAGCTCCGCGGGAGGTCAATCGTTATTTGTTTATTTAATTATAGTAAATTTAGTAAAGAAATCCTCGCTTAGTAATATCTCGAAACACCCTAAAAAGATCCAAACCTGAGAACCGTTCTTGTTTGTAGAGCTGAATATTTCTAGTTTTTTTTAAGTTGTAGCAAATATATCATTGATATCTTTGTCATTAGTCATTTAACATTCTCAACGTTTATTTCCTTTATAAATTATCCATCATTTTCTATTGTGAAAAGGTATTTCGTCCTTCCGATATTTTCGAACTCCATATACTATCATTTTGTCGAAAAAAACTTTGCAGTCTTGACTGTTCTTCGGCTGAGATGACGATTTTTGCAACAGGTGCAATCAAACGTATGAAGTCATTCATAACTACAGAACAAGTGAAAATTATGATCATACAGGGGCGGCGGTTCGGAAGTGGGGGTTGCGGGTACTGGCTCCTCCAATAATTTTGAAGACATAGAGCTACTCTGTAGATATATGCTTCAAATAAACCATTATTATTATTATTATTATCATTATTCAATCAATGAATCAATGTATTGCTCATTTCTCTTAGAGAAACATTCAGCTCTCCCTCTACTCGATTAAGTTCAACTACTTTGAAGCCAAGCTATTATGGTTGCGTCTAAAGCATTCTTTCAGAATCTGTGGTGGTTGATATTCCTGAAATCTTTGGTGGACGGCCTTTTCTCTTGTTGTTGTTTTGTTGTGATTATTATTATTATTATTATTATTATTATTATAAATATCATTAAT
This sequence comes from Actinia tenebrosa, assembly GCF_029948245.1. Taxonomy (NCBI): domain Eukaryota; kingdom Metazoa; phylum Cnidaria; class Anthozoa; order Actiniaria; family Actiniidae; genus Actinia; species Actinia tenebrosa. The sequence continues at coordinate 6,014,128 of NW_028292570.1, forward strand.
GTTATTATTATTATAATTTAATAAATCATCATTATCATCATCATTATCATCATCATCATCATCATTATCATCATCATCATCATCATCTTCATTACAAAAGCAAATTCTTTGGTTATCTACATGAGTTCGGAACTAACATTATTTTCAAGGCGATTTTAAAACAGTCAATCAGTACAGTCTGTTTTGACGTGCTCCTCCAAGTCCTCCAATGGATAATAGAGAGTTTTAGATTTACGTTCACGGCAAACGTGAAACGTCAGTTGACCAGTAAAAAAATCTTTTAAATGACTGAAAAAGAATCGCAAAAAAATCCAAGTAGTAGAAAAACAAAAGAGTATTTGCGCTTGGTGAGAAAGTTTGTAAAAGGTGAAGTAAAATAAAGGAAAACTATGAAAACGTGGTCACGTTTGCCTTTTGCGGGGAGAAAAAAAAGTCAATCTAAAACTCTCTAATGTTCAGCTTCGGCCGCGCCTGTTGTGTACTCACTGAACTAAGATTAAATGCTTACAATGATCTTATGAATTTATATAGCGCCTTTTCTATATGAATATGATCAAAGGCGCTTTACATTGAGTTGTTAATGACAGATTGCTTTTTGTGCAATCTACAAGCATGAGAGATGGTTAGTATGAAGTGTAGGCACTGAGGTTGGTCACTGCCAGGGTTCCTTTACGTCCTCAGTGGTTCTTTTACGTCCCTCCGATGTTGGTTAGTAATGATGATTGTGAAGGGACGAGACCGCCATTTAAAGTGGTCATCCGAGCCACTTGAAAGCCATTTGCAGATGTAATTACAGAGGCAGCACTTTCTTCTCAGTTATTTTAAGACCCTGAGTGTTGGTCCGGCTGGGACTCGAGGCACGACCTCCCGCAAGAAAGTCCCGATGCTCAACCAACTAGCTGAGCCAACCGGTTTGCGGTATAGCTAGCTAGCACTACTGATTCTACTGCGGAGAACACTTGCATTCCTTAATGACTTCGCCAACCAAACGCACGAGCTCTGCCTTAAGGCCTTTAGATCTAAACTGTACTTCAAAGTGATTAAGTATTTTTTTCAGCATTGCAACATTGAAGGCTGAGATCTTGTTTCTTTGATATAGTAGGCGCAAAGATCGTACGTGTCATAATGGGGTGTTGCAGGCCAATATGCTATGCTCATGATCAATTTCTCGTAACAGCAAGGGGGGGGCTAATTGAGTTGGTGGGGGGGGGGGTCTAATTGAGTTTCTTCCGTCAACACAACGGAAAACAATATAAAAAAGCATCGTTTTTTTCTGCTGAAGGGGGGGGCTTCAGCCCCCCTTTGCCCCCTCCCCCCCGTCCTGCATCCGCCCTTGAACAGATTCATACGTTCTGACTCTGGTATTACATCCTGAATGTCTTCCTCTTCTACAAAAGATCGTACATTTTTCTCAGGACTGGTCACGGTAATATCTCGTACTGTGGATTTTTTTCGAGAAGTGGAAAGACGTGAAAAGAATCCTGCAATCTGGGTCTTCGATAGCCATTCTTCTCTTTCAAAGCGCCTTTCATCGTTCTCATTTCTCGCGCTTGTTCAGGGTCTGCTTTTCTACCAGTCCTCTCACCCAGGTTAAACTTTGCTGTCAAATACGACCGCACATTTTCTGTAAAACGAGCAGCTCGATCCGGTTCTTGGTTTTAGAGCTCAGCTCATGCTAAGTGTTGAAGGTGTCTCTTGAACAAGTGATATATAAGAAGCTTCGTCTGGTTCTCGGCGGAACCTATCGTATATAGTTTCATTTCTCTCTGACTGAATTTCGCTCTTAAATATATATTTGTATTTGTAATAATGATTATTTGTATTATATTTAAAAGATGTATATTTTTAAACAATTATTATGCATTGTTATTATATGGCAAGGTAATTTCACGCGCTATGATTGGTCAATTTGCGGTCCATAACTTACGGTACGGACCGAAAAATGAAATGGTTCACTGAGTGTACGTACTTATAATCTTTTAAAACATTCAAATCTTTATCAAAAAAATATATTTCTGGATGAAAATCGTCGGAAAACCTTCAATAAATAATCAAAGATAACTGAAAGTCACTGGCATTTAATGTAAAACTTATCAAACAAGCGACAACTCTTTCATACAAGCGAAACTCTTTCGATCAAGGCTCTACACGGCATTAGTTGAGCGATTTTGTACGACTAGAAAAAACTAGAAAAACTAACTATGCTAAAGCTAATACTATGTCAAACTACGAACTAAAGGGTGGCGAACAGCGGCTAATTCAGTAAATGAAATAAAGATAGGTTTACCGTAGAATTAACGTAAATTTGTTATTTCAGTGAGCTAACAACGTCCAGTTTGAACTTATCTGATCGGGTGAAGAAGCCAGTAGTTTCTTTCGTAAACGTTAAAAGCAGTTTTCTAGGCTCATCCGCTCTTGAAGTATGTCCATATTTCAGTAATATTTCACCCCCACTTGAATTTGAATGTATTTTTAGACAGGAGAGTTGGCAGTACCTTTTTTAATTGAGTCGAAAGTGTGCCTTCTTCATGACTTCAGCCATTGTACATATGGCGGCCCGCTTCAAACAGTCAAAACGTTGAAAATTGACGAAAACTATCCATGTTCAGCCAGCCGTAATTTTTCAAAGCTTCTCATTCATTTCTGGAGACAGTTTTTGAGTTTTGTTTCTCAATAAAAGGCAGGAAAACAAGCGGAAGGCTGTAGTATTTTTCATCTTGGTTGTGAATATCTTGAAGTTTGAAGTACGACAGTTTTCTTCTCAATCTCATGTTGAGTTCTTGAGGTCTTCTTTTGATGCCTTTTTTGCTTTGCATTTATATGTTTTGCAAAATAAAGCCTCACTTTTGTTAACTAGTATTTCGGAAAACTTTAAACTTTAGCTAAATTCTTTCAAAGTAAACTAAAACTTCGCCTTTTGAGCGCCTCAAACACTACATGACTTTTGGCACGTACAGGAAGCCCTTCCAATGCAGTTCTCGTTTGACATGCGCTGTCAACTTTACTTTTTGTTGTTTCGCCCCTTTTTGATCTTCCCCTCTTTTTGCCTTGCCATATAATAAATATCTTATTAACCTCGTTTGCTCGGTCCGTGTCGTAAGTTATGGATCCTCGTTTTTTCCACTTTTTTATGGCCCGCGCGGTGCGCGCTTGGGCCATAAGGCAGTGGAAAAAACTCGGTCCATAACTTACGGTACGGACCGAGCAAACGAGGTTAATAAGAGCTATTTATTTTGTTTTATTTTATTTTGTGTTATTTTATTTTTGCAAGAGTCTTCAATTTAGACGTCCTAGTCTAACTCACTGATATTTAGTACAAAGACATAGATTCAGTATTCCAAATACTACAAATATAAGTATAGAGTTGATCAATAACACAGTGAATAACGCTACTAACGCGGGCAAGTACATCCTTTACTTACAATGATATGAATGATATGTTACCTTCATCTAAAAAAACTAGAAATATTCAGCTCTACAGGTAAGAACACTTCTCATTTTTGGATCTCTTTAGTATCTTTCGAGATAAAGCGAGAATTTATTTACTACAATTAAAAAAACAAACAGCGATTGACCTCCCGACCTCGAGATATGCAAATAAAAAAAAATTATTGTGCGGTGAAATTTCAAAACAGCTTATTGAAACACTATTAAATGAAGCCGTAGATCATTGAAATCTTTTATAATGGAACAATTATTGTAAAGTTAAGGTTTAATTCATCATATTATATTTTAGGTAATGGTATTGAGGATAATGAGCAAAGAAGTAGCCATCACAGACCCAACGACCTGTCGTGTCACGCAAGGAAATTACTGAAAATAGAACAATTTGAACCTTAGCTTATTTCGTAGAAACGCAAAGTGCCGCAAATTTTATTGCACACATCTATAAAAGAGATTCTTATCTCAAGGTTGAATGATATTTTAGGGCTAGATTAGGTGCCACAAATGAGAAATATGCAATATTCGAGGTCTCATAATCTTAGCTTTCCATGTCACGCTTTCAGTAGTCTCGATCAGTTAGGATTATTTTTCAGAATATTCGCGCATTCCAAAAACAACTATTACTGTTTTTATGCAGAAGTTACACTAGACTAAAGTTCTGGATAGAAAAATTAGCTTTTATGTGCAGAGAAACCCGAGAAAACAGACTTTGAAAATAGCCCTCGGCCGACCTCGAAAATCGGCGTCTTTCACTAATTTGGGGTCGATGGACAAAAATTCGCATAGCGAGTGAAAAAAAGAATTTAGAACAATTCTAACTGCAATTTTGTAGTGAGGATAGATAGTACTTTCGATGGTAGGAATATAAAAGAAATCTATTTTTCGAGCCCAGATCGAGTGGCACGCTGTTACAGAGACGCCCTCTTAAGTTGGTCCAGTTTAATAAACCCCAACAAAGGATTTATTCCGTAACTTTTTGTTGTACTCCACTTAAGCCAACTCGGTATTAAATCAACTCCTCAATATATTTTAATGCAAAGGGGAGTTTAAAAGCCTGATCAAGACCAGCAGAATCACTTGCTCATCAGTTCACGAAGATTTCTATGCCTTGGTGATTGTCAATGAAGATGGCAGTAAGAAAATATTTATTGGAGACTGTGATTCACCTCCAAACCAGGAAGAAGCTGAGAATACCGTTGGGCAATGTTGGTACATCAAATTGAATGACTTCTGAAAATTTAATGATCACTACACAGAAATTGAAGACCATGTACTAAACTTCATCAAAAGCCAAAGTTCTCAACAGCAGAAGAAGGGATACAAAGAAAAAGAGAACGAGAAGCAAAACCAAACTAAGAAAAAGGAAAATGTACATGAAGCTCAAAGAAAGATAAAAACAAAGTACAAGAGCAAGAAACCAGATCTCAAGCTGTGATGAGGTAGAGGGAAAGGAGAGACGAGATAAGATGGAGGACCTGTTGTTGCAGAACTATGCAAATACAGTTGGCGAGCAAATTGTGAAGCTCATCAAGAAAAACTGCTTTGGATGTCAGTGCGATTGTCCCAGCTAAAAAGACCATGACCTTTGTCTTGACTGGGGTTGACTGTAAGACCTGACAAAATCACGGAAAATGCGGATTCTTTAAATTTCACCAAATTTCTACCAAAGAAATAACTTATCAGATAGATGAAATTCGTGCATTTGTCTCTTTTTTCATTTTAAGCGAGGAAACACAATCCAATTTTTCCTACGGAAGGGGTAGTTTTGGATGCCATGGAAAGCAAAATTATAGGGCCAAATTTAAGTAAAAACATGTTAAGGAGGATAATAAGATCATTTTTTTATTTATTTGCTTTCATCACTCACGATTGAGAATTTTTCAAGCATTATCGTACTTTTTTAGTTATCACAAACAGCTGATTTTTACGATTTTTACATCTTATTGAAATCTGTTTCACACATCATCTGACCGTCAGAATTATTAAAATATATGGATATTTCTTAAGCCAACATCCTAGTCTTTTTTGTGTCATGTCTTTTTTTCTTAAACTGGATTAATTTCAATTTTTAGAGAAAGTAGTGAGCTAAGTTTACCCTTTTAAAAATGTCTAATTCTTGGTGCCTGCCAAAAACTGAGCTTATTCCAGGGATGTTTTTCTGATATGTCTTCATAATTCTGCTTACTTTGAAGCAAACCAAATTAAACAATTTTTTTAGAATAACTTCTATTAAGGTGATAAGTTGACGTGCTGATTTGATGAGGAAATTCTTGGTTAATAATGGATAATTCTGACCTGTCAATTTGATTTTCATAATAATCACTATAAAAAGAATGCATAGGAACTATTAGTCAAGTTGAGTTCAGAATAAGATTGTGATAGTTGTGAGATTAACTTGAGATTTATTGGAATAAAATGAATGGAATGAAATTGTGTGGGTGTCCTCTACAGAGCGAAAGCCCCAGTAATACTGGTGACACAACCCAGGTAAAGGTAAGCAGTCAAACCTGTAATGTAACACTCTGCTAGAGCGAATTCAGAAGGTTCAAAATGCAGCAGCACGAGTAGTTACCCTAACAAAGAAAAGAGACCATATAACACCTATAATGTTCAAGCTACATTGGCTGCCGATCAAGGAAAGAATTACGTATAAGATACTGCTAATTACTTATAAGGCTTTAGCTGGATTAGCACCACAGTATATTACTGATCTTTTAGAAGTTTACACACCTAGGCGTACTCTAAGATCAGCATCAGATAAGAAATTAGTAGTTCCAATTTATAACTTAGAATCGTATGGCAAACGCTCATTTTCTATCTCTGCGCCTATATTATGGAATGACCTGCCACAGAATATAAGACTATGCCAATCTTTAGAATGCTTTAAGTCTAAATTGAAAACGCATCTGTTTAAATCGGTATATAGCGATTTTATTTAAGCCACGTCAAAAACTAGAACACTTTTTGATTATTTATATATTTTTAGGAATTATTTAGGGATATTACTGCGATTTTATTAATATTTTATTAAGTAATTTTAAGGTACTTTAGCTCTTGATTTAATTTTTCTTTTTTAGGTCTAGTATTTTTTACGATAATTTAGTTTTGAATTTATTGTAAAGCGCCACTGGACATTTATGGAAGAGGCGCTATATAAGAAATATTTATTATTATTATTATTATTATGTTGTTGTACATCAGCCTTTTTTCTTGCCCCTATGATCGAAATGTGTATTAAAAATAATTTAGCTATGTTAAATTAGCTTTTCCTTTCTCTAGGCAATGTTTTTATGTTTGTCGTTCTCATCAAACACCACCAAGTCCATGTGTCAACATTACTCAAGCACCCCACTTCCAAGATCTCTGCCATTTACCCCACCACTGGACCATCAAATCCTCAACTACCATACATTATATCAAGATCCTGTATGACTTCAAGCCAATACTAGGAAATAGATTACAGAACGTACCTGAATCGCCAATTCCGATGTGTCCACCATCATCGTTCGAAACGGCTCATTTCACACCTTCACAACAACGTTCGAAACGGCTCATTTCACACCTCCTTCACAACAACGCAACACCAGATGAGAACGAGCTTTCTCCTGCCATCTTAAGAAGTATGGCTTCTTCCCACATGAATTTTGCTGTGCGCCTATTGCGTAAACTTTTTACGAATGACGAAATGAAGGGCAGAAATGTCGCTGGATGCCGCGGAAAAGAGGCAATGAATCCTGAAAAGGTATCTAAGATTAAGCCCTTAGTAATGCAGTACTATCCTGTTGCCCCTGTAGAACAGGAATAATTGTGGACTGAATGCCGAAAGGCAATGGATTCTTTTTTAAGGAGATTCAATAAGAAAAATTAGGGTTAATGTTATATCATAAGATGTTTATTTACATTAGATGAAAAAAAAAACATCATTTTCTGTAATAAAATTGTTTTTACATAAATCTTGCAGTCTTCAGTAATTACTTCGAAGTTTTATTGACCGCCAAACCGAACAATATCGCAATAATAACAGACTTGTTATTATAACAAACCAGTCAACTCCCATTACTGTAAATAGAGTTATTTGACAGTCACCAAGGTAACCAATTGTGACGTATGCAAATCAGAATTCTAAACCATAAATGAATGAAAATCGAAGTGCCATCCGGCTGATCGGTGGTTTCGCTTGACATGCCAAACATTCGTATTGCCACACAACAACACCACACAACAGTTCTTTGGTCGGCTTTTTAGCATTTGAACAATTTGGTTTCCTTCGTAATTTTACCTTCCAGTTTAAATAAACTAACTTGGATATTAAGTTTTGTGTTTCTATAAACAATCTTTTCAATGAAGCAAGGGAATATTCGTAACAAAACTCGGCTTCACTTGGCGAGTCGAGAAACCTCACAACTTGCATTTGTTTCGGAGGGATGCTAGATCGTGATGTTTCACGAACTTTCATCGCCCTCTTATTTACAGTATAAAAACGTTCCTGAAATGAAAAAGAGAATGATGCAGAGTAGGCTTATAATAAAGATTAGCCACTGAAAGCAAAGTATGCGTTACTTTATGGCGAAGAAATCTGAAAACTTAAAGCGGCGTTGTTTGCTTGCGTTTACAGAAAGATATGTACCGCAAATCTCGGAAGCCATAGAAAATATACCCTGGAAAGAATATTGTAACTTTTAAATGTAATGTAAACACCGAAAGCTTTAAAGCCTTATGATTATTCCTTCTTGGCGGAGTTTGTTGAACGTTTCTTTACGAATTTGCCCTAACACGACCAACTGCTTGGAAAAAAGAATACGAAGATGGAAAATATGATTTTGATTAGGAATTCTGAAATTCTTCTGATATTTAGCTTTTCATGATTTTGCTCGCGCACTATGCACGCGAGCACGGTGTGATCGCGAGCAAATTGCGAACAACAATAGAGAAAGGTGCGATCATTTTGCGGTCAAAATGCGTGCAAATTGCGAGCATGTGGTGCGATCTGCTCGCGATTTGACCGCGGTCAAATGTACACATGTTTATGGACTGCACTGTACATAATATCAAGATCCTGTACGACTTCAAGCCACATTAGTCAAGCATCCCACCTCCAAGATCTCTGCCATTTACCCTTCCACTGGACCATCGAATCCTCGACTACCATATATTATATCAAGGTCCTGTATGACTTCAAGCCACTTTTTATGGCAAACTGCTCTTTGCTCCCTGGCATTTTCGTTTGCTCAAACTCCGTGCCATTCTGCTCTCTGCACCATGTCATTCGTCTTTATCATTCTTTGTGCCATCAAGTTAAAAGCAGCTGTCACAATCTTTTCATGTTAACTGGACTCCCCTGGCCGTCTCAACCAGAATGTAATAAATAAGCTACGCCACTGCTATGCCTTCATTCTCAAGCACCTTCAATCACAAGTTCTGCATCACCCATCATACCAAGCACCAAAGCACAAGATCACTATACTTCTTGTCATGACAACGCCATGTCACCCTTCCACGAACAGCCACGAAAGAAAACGAATACTATCATCAGAACCATAACTTTATATTTTTCATTAAAATATTTTATGGCTAATTTATTTTTATTAGGAATCTTAAAACATCTCTTAATGTTCCAAGTGATTCCATTAATGCAAAACGTTTTGTTTAATGACATTTTTACCTTCCTTTGCTTTTATTAATGTCATTACTCCATTGTTATTATCTTTTATTTTTGTACATATAGCTTCTTTTTGTAATTAGTTTCATTGTTTCATGATTTATATGCATAGTTCGTATTTTCTTATTCATATTTGACTTTATGATGACGTTACGTAAACGTCGAAACATGGTATTTCCATTTAAAATGCTTCTAAAATATACAGTACCGCCTGAAATCATTGCAGCATGCGAACGCGTTTGTTTCGCGTCTTTACCGCGTTCGGTGAACGCAAACTGTACGCGGAATGGACGCGAATGGACGCGGTCAATACGCTCTTTCGTTCTTACTGCGGTTTATAGAACGTAGCATTTACAGTACATGTGCCGAGTACATTTGCAGTGAAAGTGCCCCAAAAACTAGACATCACTTTTTAATCAAATGAGCAGCATTTTCTGAAAAACGTAGCATAATCATCGACCGAATGTACGTACATTTAGTCAGATAGTCTATTAATATGGAAGTTTGAAACTTTCGAATATTCTCGAAATTGAAATGTCGGAAATACTTGGAAGTTCGTCCATAAACTTCTATAACTACATGTACTGTAGTTATAAATAAACTGACCTCAAATTATTATCGCTGTGAGGAGGCCTAACCGCATCAATTTAAACCTTCAAAGTTCAATATGCTACACAATATATGTATTTTGCTAGAGGAAAGTTCAGTCTCCAAATAATTTATCAGAGTTTGAAGCAAATTATTAAGATCAAACCTATTCTTGATTCTTGTTTTTATTTCAAAATACGAAGTCGAAGCTTTTAGAACGCATCTTTTTCCAGCAAATGAATCCATGTCCGGCGAACATGCAATTTACACGCGGACTCGGTTGTTGCGAGCTGCATCGAGCCCTGCAAGCTGGAATTTTTTTTTTTTTTGTCTCTCTATTAGTCGCTGCCGGTTCCTTTTTTTGACTGGCGGCAGTGAAAAACCAAATTCAAATCGGTTACTCGCAACTAACGAGTCCTCATAATATTTAAAATGCAAAGTGGCGGACCCTAATAATTCTCCGATTTTATACACAAGCAGCAGTAAGGGGGACTCGCGGTCAATGTCAAAGATTTACGGGTTTTACAGGCGGTTTAAGGAAGGCGCCGGCAGCGGGAAATACCCGCGCGACAAGTCCTTACTGCTGCTGTGTTAGGAATATTTGTCTTATATATGCATGAATGTAAAAAGTTCGCCAATGACTTCTGTATAATTTGCCTAAGATCCAAAGTTAACATACCCAAGCCCAAGGGTTTCTGGTGTTGTGGTAAGAAAATGCAAATAGAAGACGACACGTCAGCACAGTGTTACGAGTGTGGTAAAAATATTCGCAATGCCATACCAAATGCTACCAGAGAGCAGTATTACGCCAATGGAGGTCGTAAGAAAACGCCATACAAAAGAATAAAATACTTTAGGGACTGGATGAGTCATATCCAAGGTTATCGACCGGTATATTTAGACAACAAAGTAAAGAAGAAAATCATAGACCACTTAGAAGAGCCAACCCCGCAAAGTCTACGGAAAACGCTGAAAAAATTAAAACTAGGGAAATATTACAAAGCTATTCCCTATCTTTTGTCTGAAATTACCGGTAAGTCTATTCCCGAGGTTTCTGATATGAGCAGAGCCGAGTGGACGTTTTGTCGGCTGGATAAGGATATTCCTTATTACCCTAACGTAATCTACGAAATATTTTATGAAATAGACCCCAGCCACCCCCTGTTAGGATGGATTTCGAGGCGACAATAACATATTACGCGTAATAATTCGCCAAATAATTCGCCAAATAATTCATATTACGCGTAATAATTCACTGAATTTATATTACGCGTAATAATTCGCCAAATAATTCGTATTACGCGTAATAATTCGCCAAATAATTCATATTACGCGTAATAATTCACTGAATTTATATTACGCGTAATAATTCACTGAATTTATATTACGCGTAATAATTCACTGAATTTATATTACGCGTAATTTCTAAACTGACGTTCGATATGTAAATAGAATCCCGTCACGCTCTTTTCAAAGCAGATGTTTACTGAGCAAGCTTTCTTTGAAGCTCTTCTTTTGCTTCTTGGTAGATCTTTTTGCGAGATTTCTCGGAAAGATCTTTTACGACTGTTTTTTTATTCCTTATGTCCGACTTTAATTTCTCGTACTTTTCCTCTTCGGTCAGAATAAGCGAGAATTCTACGTCGTCTATCTTTCTGTCACGCAAAGCCTTTGAGACAAGGTCAGTGATCGTATTTACTTTAGCCCTTGACAGAGCTATTGTCGTGTCATGCTTGGATATTTTGCTTGACAACTGTTTCATAATGCCCGTAGCAACAACAGAAATAATACCACAGGCTGCCCCAACGCCGGCTAAAGGAACTCCAACGATTATTCCCGGCCCAGTAAGCGAAGTAGCAACGCCGGAGCCCATTAGCACAACGGATATGGATCCTGAAGTTATCGCAATCTTATGTAGCGTACTTCGGGCTCTGACGTACTTTTTTCGGACTTTTTCGTAGTGTTTTGTCTGCCCTTCCAAGTAAGCCAGGATTAAATTTGCTTTATTGAGCCTGAAGTTTTCAGCATCCGTTATTGGTGCCGTAGTGTGATAATTGGGAACATCTGGGTACAACTGAGGAGCTGATGGTATAACATCCATTATATATACTAATGTACGACGCTTTTGGGAATAATATTGAGGAGCAGCCACATCACGACAACCGGGATTACTGGAACTGGAGGGCCTTTAGGAAGATGTTTCCGCATGCAGACCCTAGTAAGTTCGAAAGAAGACCCGATGGGATTTACTATAACGGCTCTAGGATGTACAGCAATGAGGATTTGAAACCTACGCCTCAGCTGAAGCATCTTAAGCCTAAACCCGTGCAAGGTTGGTCAAAGGAATTATTGCTTGGTACCAGTACTTATCCGATACCCGCAGTTACGTTTAATGAACATCCAAGCTTGGACCTAACGTTGAACATGCGGATCTCTAACAACCATTCCTTTCCGTTAAAGGTGCGAGATATCTTCAAAAACGTTCCCATTGTTCATACCACCACTAAGGAATCTCAGGAATGGTTAAGTGGTCCTAACATGCGTTATTGGCCGCAGCAACTAAACTTTGCGGTTTGGTGTGCCACCAGCGGTTGTGGGGTAAGCGCAAACTTGATGAAGAATTCGATATTTATGTTTCATTTTCACTTCACGGTTAGAAGAATACTGCATGAGATGGGCGTTACTGCATTACCGGGAGATGCCACGTTTTATCCAAGAGATAATAAATACAACGTTCCAGCCTATAACAGGCTTTGTAAGGAGTTCGGTGTTGTAGGGAAGGATTTTAGATGCACTGCCGGTGCTAACAATGGTTTGGGACATATTTGGGCTTATTGGGGGATTGGTGGACACGAGCTAAGTGATAAGGAAGTTCATGCATTGAATCTACGATGGAATACTGGGTATCACAAAGAAACTCACGACAGTAGCACCTTCTTTGAACCAAATGCCAAGACCACTAAGGAAGTCAGAGACGGACCTCTGTTCAAAGACGAGGGCGGTAAGTATGCAGGGGCCAATCCACTGATTATTAAGATTACCAACGACGAGCAAACGAAGCAATATCTTAATTTCATATCTCCAGAAGGTAAAGGACTAACTAGAGCTGGTCTTGCCCGTTTGAACCGCAGCATAGAAGCTTACGTGTATTCTATCCTTGGGGCTCAGGTAAACACCCGATCCAGCATAATCGGAAATACGGGTGCCGCAGAAGAGACGCGAGCCGAAGCTTTGATTCTATTCGAAAGTTCAATCTTGGAGGGCGAAATTAGCAAGGGCGTACAGCGTTACCAACTAGCTATACAAAATTCTAAGGCAAGGTTGGACTATGCAGTAGCCCCGGGTTGTTGGTTAATGCCTAGTAACTTATCTATAAATACTGGCTCTGTAGTAGGATACAACAACAAACTTCAACGAGCTACTAAGGACATGAAGTTTGGGGTGAATGACGTGAACTCTGACACTGTTAGGAACATTCCTCACTTCGTAGAGAAGCCAAAAAAATCGCACGAAACGAAGCTACCTGTAGTTAAGAAACCATCAAAGAAGGTTATGCCTGCGATACCTGAGGAATATGACCATAACTTACTAAAAGCCGGATTAGCCGCTGCAGGCGTTGGTCTGAGTTATTATATATGGCGATGAACAACCCCTACGTAGCTGGAGTAGATTGTGTCTATACGACTTACGCAGGCGAGAAAAAATACAACCAGGCATCTTGGGTTGATGTCACGGGCATGTCCGTGAATTTGAATTACTCAGGAAAGAAATTGATCCTTTGTAGTATTTGCATTGGTACGAGCAGCCATGCCAACGTGGGCTTTAGGTTCCTGGATGAGAATGGCGTACTGCAGCCTATGAGAAATAAGACAAACAACAGGGAGCCTGCGCATTTCTCCGTAGAGCCCAACCCAGCCAGCGCCGAAAATCTATCGGTTTGGACTTTCCACATGGTCGCCGATTGCCGTGGGAAGGTAAAGCTGCAAATGCGCGTAGATGACACCGGGAGCGTTTGCATAAATAGTATAGAAAATCAGAGAGATACGGTTTATAATCACAAGACCATTAGCACTCTTACGGTGGTGAGCCTTTAGGAGGATCTTTGATTCTTGAAATATATGAACCCACACGCGAAGGAAGATTGGTTTCTACATTTTTTGGAGGAGAAGGACTACTTAGAACAGCATTGGCATGACACCGGGCTGTGGGTGAAGGTTGGGGGCCTGGGATTGATCATGTGTACCATTAGCATTTCGACGGGGTATTCGTGTAATGTCGGGTTTAGGATCGTTGATGAGAATAACCATCCATTACTACCCTACAGAAAAAAAGATAACGACAGGAACCCAGCCCATTTCTCGTCGGAACCCCCTCCAAGAAGCGGAGAAGACTTAACGCCGGTAACTTTTCACATGATAGCCAATTGTCAATATGCGAAGCTTCAGGTTCTTCCCAACGACGTTGCCTACCTTCGGATAAATGCCGCCCCGTCAAAAGATCCTCCAACGGATGCTACTTGGAATCATAAGCCCATTAGCACCATGAGCGTGCTGCCGCTAGTTCCGCATTATCAAGGCGGCGCGAATACCATCTTTACTTATCCCCAGTCGAGGACGCCTCGGATGCCTGACGACGATAAGCCACCAGTAATACACAAGGATAAGATCAACCCTTCATCTTCTTCAGGAGTACCACTCCAATAGCTACTACGAGGATCCAAATGTTATTCCCCACGAACTTCAACAGTTCACCGCCGGCCCTAAGTGCCAAGGAAACAACCGAACCCAGCGGCCCAGGAAGACCGGCTGCCATCTTTTTTCCCAAGTCCGTCAGCCCATTACCTAATTTTTTTACGCCCGCGCCTGTAGCCTTAAGCGCGTTAAGGATGACTCCTACTACGGTGCTAATAGCAACCGCAAATGCCAGCGGAACGCCATACTTCAAAAGGGCTCTTTTTACCTTTTCCTTGGTGGTAAGCCCCAGCTCCTTTTCCAGGTTGTCCTTTTGCGCTTGTAATTCCGCAAGGCGTACCTCGAGGGCCTCCACTTCCCTTTGAGCTGCTTCCCTTTCCTCTTCGGAACGAGTTTGGTCCTCGATTACTTCTCGCTGCCGCTCTATTTGCCCCTCCAGGTCTTCGATGGCCTGATCTCTTTGCCGGATTTGTTCCTCCTTGGTGTTAATTTCGGCAACCAACCGCCGCCTTTCCTCTAAAGAGCCAGCTATGGTAGTTTGTAGGTCCTTAGCGTCGTCTCTTGTTAAGTCCAACTCCTGCAGGGCAAGGTTAAGAGCCCTTTGGGTTTGGTTTCTTTCGCGACAAATTTTGGTTCTTTGTTCTACCAGCTCACTTATTTCTTGGTTTTTGTATTCGACTTCCCTCCTATGTGCGTCGGCGAGCCGCTGGTTTTGCTTCATGTATTCTTCCTCCCTTTCTTCCAGCGTTTCCCGCAGCGCTTCCGTTGAGGAGCCAGAGCTTTGAGCTTCTTCTAAGTCCCTTTGTGCTTTATCTCTTTCGCGCAGGGTTTTATCCAACTGGTTTCTCATTTCTTTCATTCTTTCATCTTGATGGGCGGACTTCTTCTCAGCATCAGCGAGCAGTTGACCTTGCTTTGTGTACTCTGCGTCTCTTTTTTCTAACTCCCTTTGCAGCTCCTCGGCACGCTTTTCAATTTCAACCCTTTCAGTTAGGGCTCTCAACCTTTCTAGCATGCTTCTAGTAGCCTGCTGAAAGCCTTTTAATCTTAAGACGTCGCCCCTAACGTCACCATTCTCATCAAAGAGGGGTTGCGGTTTCGTCCAGCGGTCTTTGTCGGGAAATCTCAGGTCTTGGACGCTTATTAGGACTTTGTTTCCGCGTTCTGTGAGCCTTACCTCGTCAGCATCAAGGTGGGTGTAGCGCAGCTCTAGCTTTGCCCACTCTACGGTCTCCCGCGCGGTTGCCTCTGGCTGCTCCACGTTTTGAAGCTCCAAGTACTCGGGGATGGGTTCGTTAGGCTTTTTAGATGACCACATGTCTCTTAAGGTGGCTTTAGCGCGTTCCCATCTGCTACAATACTTGTTTTCTAGGGCTGCGTCGTAAACTAGGGGGTCGGTATCCGCGCCTTTAGTCCATGCGTCGAATTCGTCGTCGTTAATGTCAACTTGACCTTCTTCGGTAAGGGGGTCAAAATCCGTTCCTTCTACTTCCATTATATATGATAAGCTCAAAGTTAAACCCCAACGTATTACCTAAGCAGGTTGGCGGGTTGAAAGCAGAACACACCTTTCACCGGGTCACCTTTACGCCCAGCAGCGCTAAGCCAGGGGAAACCCTGTACGTAGGCGTGCCCCGCCTAACGGATAACCTAGTCTTAGTTCCTGGCACCTTGGCTTTGAGGTTTGACCTAGCGGTACAGTCAAGCCCCACAGATGAAAGGATTATCGTTAACAACGTGGGTCGCAACATTGCGCGTAAAGTTCGCAGGGGAATCCTTGCTGGACTTAAATAGGTACGATCTGTATACCACGTACAAAGACTTATGGTTAACAGCATTTGACCGCTCGCAAAGGATAGAACAAGGAATTGGTAGTGTCATTCTGCGTAAGGTCCGCACACCTACGAAAACGCAACCTACTGACGGCAGCGGAGAAACCGCAGTGGCAGACGCAAAGCGAATAAAGACAGCCTATGGTAGCAAGTATGTCATACCACTGGACTTTGAAGTAATCACGAATCACGGCGCGTATTACCCAAGACAGTTATCCGAGCTACAGTTTGAAGTAACTTTAGCAGATGCTAATAACATTATTGGTGGGCTAAGCACTGCACTTACCACAACAACCCCATACTCTATTACCAACTTAGAGCTACAGTACGAAACGGTATACAGCGAAGAGCTGGTCCGTAGCGCCGGTATGGAATATAGTGCCGGAAAGGCATTCCTTTACGACCACGTAGTGATGTACAAGACGTTTAGCTTCTTGGATAAGACGGATGAGGTTATCAACCAAAGTATTAACCTCCCCCGAAGAAGTCTCACGGGGCTGATGTTGGTGTTTGCCAAACCCTACGAGGCCGGTAAGCGCGACTCCGAGGCCTTTCACAACCCCAACATTACTAACGTGGGGGTCAACATAAACGGCGTTCCAAACAAGGTTTACTCCCAGGGGATAAAGCCCGCAGACGTGTACAGAGAGGCCATGCGCAAGTTTGGCGACCAAATTAGCCCTGAGGAATTCTTTAAGGACAAATATGCGTTATGGATTGACATGCGCACCATCAACGACGAATCTATGCACGGTCAGGGTTTACGTCTAGTAAATACGCAGGATGGCATAACATTGGAGATCAAGCGCACCAAAAACGCCAGTGCCGGCGACGGCGACAAGATAAACTGCTACGTCTTCGTCGTGTCTGACGCGCAACTGAGCGTAGAAATGAATCAGCTAAAGAGCGTCGCCTACTAGTTTCGTGAACGAAGTGAACGAAAAATTAAAATATTCCTTACGTATAATATGCTTCGCGTATTTGAAAACAACGACACCAAACTGCAATGCATAGTACAAGGCGACAAACTGTACTTTAAAGCAAAGGAGGTGGCTTTGGCGTTGGGCTATGAGCGCCCTAGAGATGCAATTAGAGCACACGTATCTGAGAAATACCAGAAAAGATGGGTTGATCTACAAGGGGCTTCAAATCACCGCTCCCCTACTACGCAACCACATTCCGTGTTTATATCCGAACCTGGTTTGTACGAACTGATATTTAGCTCCAAACTACCCAAAGCTGTGGAGTTTCGTGATTGGGTCTTTGAGGAAGTCCTACCCGCGCTGCGTAAGGACGGTCGATATGCAATAGAAAAGCGGTTTGACGGCCCAAACAAGTTGGTATTCAAAATACAAAATGAATTCGACCTGCATAAAAAGATAGTAGACTACATCCGCAGGTTTTACCCCCAAATGCTCGTGACCCCTGGTCTAGGCGAACTGCAGGATTCGGATGGCAAACGTATAAAGTGCTGGCAGAAGGGCTACCAACGCGGTCAGCCCGACCTTCTTATCTTGAATGCACATGTGCGATACCGCAGTTTCTGCGTAGAGCTGAAGACCCCTAAAGGCAATGTGGTATTATCTGAGGACCAACGTCGCCTGTTGCACGAATACGAAAGAAATGGTTATAAAGTAATGATCAGTAACGATTACGACGACATCTGCAGAGCCATCACGGAGTATGCACAAGGAATTCGCCTGCCACGTAGGTGGTGCTGCAAGCGCTTTAAAAGCGCGCAGACTCTGGCAACGCATTTGAGAATATTCCATAGGTATAATGGATAAGGATAAATTTA
Organism: Actinia tenebrosa; assembly: GCF_029948245.1. Lineage (NCBI taxonomy): Eukaryota > Metazoa > Cnidaria > Anthozoa > Actiniaria > Actiniidae > Actinia > Actinia tenebrosa. Next base: position 6,032,140 of record NW_028292570.1, read on the forward strand.
ACAAGTTAAAGTTCATACAAACACACTGGAGGGATTTAACCGTGGGGGAGATTTACGAGATAAAGAATTACGTGGTCTTCGAAGACTTGGACCGCCTGCGTTTGGTCTTAAAGAATAAAAAAAGAACATACACCCTTTGGGCGCCCGATAGGATAAGGTACGCCATCGAAGGGCAGGACGTTACCCATGTCATGAGTCATGGTAAAAAAGATGGTAAATGGGTATTTGACGTGGTTAAGTATGAGCCCGAGAGTCCTCTGCATAATTAGCTTACTAGCGCGTCTGCTAAAGTCCGCTGCGCTTTAGGATCCGCGGAGCACCAATGCCCCACAAAGGATCCTTCGGGGAATACCTTGCCACAATGAAGGCAGGTGTATTTTTTCTCCTCACGAATTGCGGGGGTTTCAGGGATTATGCAGTCGCTTGGTAGTTCGCATGTAATACAGTCCATATATTGAAAGGGCGATTAGGAATCCTCCAAAGAATGCGGCTGTGTAGGCTAGCATATACCTTTAAAAGGGGTCCTTATTTTTATTGTTGTTTTGTTGAGGTATTGTTGATCCCTAACAAACAACAAGAAAAATAAGAATGGGATTTGAGACTCTTTGCACAAACCCTGCTTTACTATTAAAGGCCCCCAGAAACTATTTCAAAGAGTGTCTCAGAATGTTGACGTTTAGGTTAAATCTTTGTTAAGACACCCCGGAAACTATTTCAAAGAGTGTCTCAGAATGTTGACAATAAGGTTAAATCTTTGTTAAGGAAACTATTTCAAAAGTGTCTCAGAATGTTGACGTTTAGGTTAAATCTTTGTTAAGACAGTTGAAGATATGTTCCTCTTCTCTAACACAACCACAACGATCGCACTCCTGCCTCCAATACTCCCTTTTAGTCCACGGAACGCCTTCGGCGCGTTCAAAAGAGGGGAAAGTACGGACTATCTTCTTATGGTAATCTATGCGATTCCTTAAGTAATCCTCTTTATGCGGGCAGCGACACATCAAATCCGCACATTGGTAGCAATCCACGCCTTCCAAGTCGTAAGCGCGGGAGAGAAACCTATAATTCACTTCATGCGTTCTCCGGTGCGTCTGTAAACGTTGACGACTACTAAGTATCTTATTACAGAAACTACACTGTCTGGTTCGATTACAGACGCCCCTTTTCAGATGCTGCTGCATTTCGAAGGGGTTGTGGAATTCCTTATTACAGTCCTTACAAAGCCCACAAATGCGTTTATCCTGATGTCGTTGCATCTTTTGAACGGTGCTGAATTCCTTACCGCAATCCTTACAAGCGCGGCTAAGGGGTTTCTTTGTACAAACGCCGCGACGAACGTGGTATTGAAGTCTTTGTTTGGTGCTGAACACCTTCTTACACAACAAGCAGTCCATATATACTCAACAATATCTTAGCCTCCACTTAACATCCTTAACAAAGATTTAACCTAAACGTCAACATTCTGAGACACTCTTTGAAATAGTTTCCAGGCATCCTTAACAAAGATTTAACCTAAACGTCAACATTCTACAGGGGATATCGCATGAAGTCCTTAACGGACTCCTTAGCCCACGTTGCCATCGTCAGCAGGGCACCAAACCTTTCCGCGCGCTTCAGACCGCACATTTCATCGTACAACTCCTGCACGCGCTCTTTCAGCCGATCGATCTCCTCCCTTTGCATTTCTATGGTGTCTTTTTTATCTTTTGCGTTGGCGACAATTCTTTGCACTGCTTCCACTGGCTCCATATATATCAGGGAACAAGTTCCCTTCGAGAGAAGGGATATAAATGAACCCGAATCACATGCCTTGTAACGCTCTGATAGTAGGACCCACCGGCTGCGGAAAGACCCAATTCGTCGTGGAGCAGCTATTAGGACCCTTTAGATACCGCTTCGACTACATCGTGCTATTATGCCCCACCTACGTGAATAACCGCACCTGGACGGGCATAGGAGTGAAAGACGACGACTTCTTCGTAGATATCTTAGACCCTAACGAGTTATCCAGCCATTTGAAGTTCTGGCATAAGCAATTCCCTAAAGATACACAGACTTTACTCATATTGGATGACATTGCCTGTGGGGACGACGTAAAAAGACGCACTTCCGAGCTCGTTAAACTCGCCTTCAGCGGTAGGCATGACAGAGATTTTGTCAAAGATAATTATCACACGACTGAAAGAATGCTATGAGGAAAATATTTCAAAGGCTCAGTTTGGCTTCAGAAGGGATAGATCAACGACTGATGGAGTTTTTCTACTACGACAGATAATAAAGAACACTGAAGGTGGTATAATTGCACTGTATATTGATCTAACAGCTGCATTTGACAAGGTACCCAGACATATTATGTATGAAGTTCTGAAAGTTAGAACTGGATGTGAGAAGTTAATTGATATTCTATGGTTATTATATGATGGAACAATCGGGAAAATATGTGGAGATAAAACTGATTTTCCTATTGAAGCAGGGACCAGACAAGGTGGTGTGGAAAGTCCTCCAGTATTCAATTGGTTCTTTGACTGGGTACTCAAGGTCGCTGCCCGTGAAATTGACCAACGCTTTCCAAATGGATGGGGAATACCATGTACATATACAATCGCTAATGCATGTCATCAACGGAGTACTGGACGAATGAATGGTGTGGAGATAATTAAATGGCTTTTATATGCTGATGATGTTGTTGTGCTGTCAAAGGATCTTACTGATCTACAGGAGATACTGGAAATTATCCATGGAACATGCTTAAGATATGGGCTTGAGTTAAGTTTTAAGAAAACCAAAACACAGGTATTTCATGATGCGCAGCTTATGGAAAAGAAGAGCTTATTAAATATATCAGGACATGATATTGAAAATGTAAAAGAGTTCAAGTATCTTGGTCATATGTTTTATAGTGATCAGAAGGAAAGTTTTGTCGATAACAGAATATTAAGTGCAACAGGAAAATTCCACGAGCTCAAGAACGTCCTTACAGATCATAAAGTATCTATGAATACACGCAGAAAACTCTTGGAATCCTGTATCAGATCCAGACTTACTTACTGTACTGAGGCTGAACTACCAAATGAAGATGAACTGAAAAAGCTTGAATCCTGTTGGTTTGGTCTACTAAGAAGAATGGTACGGAATGGCTGGGAAAGGAAAATGAATAGTGACGGAGAAGAAACGTTTGCCTTTAAATATAGGAACTTAGACCTGGAGAGAATAGTGGGAACCCTGGCACTTCGTGATTTTATATACATACGCTACTTGAAGTACATTGCACATGTTTGTAGAAGACCAAATTCAAATTTAACGAAACAGTTGCTGTTTGCAATTCCATCTGCTAAATATGTTAGAGATCCATGGATCAAAATTAGTCAACTTCTTAATGTTGATAAACACCAAGCTAAGAAATCTACACAAGACAGAAAAGTTCTAAAAGGACTACTACATCAGAACTTTGGCTCTGTGTAGACTATATAGTCCCTGCTGATCAACTTATAGTTGGAAATAGCGGAATGACACTGACTGATACTGATATCAGCATTTGGTTGCTTTCCCAGCAGCTTACCAGTGTCTCTAAACCCTTCAGGGAAAACATAGGCTCTCTCGTAGTATTTTATACTCCAAGTAAGTCTGACCTGGAAACCATCTTAAGCGACTACGGCGGCGAGATATCCAAGGAACAGTTGCACGAATACATGCGGCATTTAAAAACGCACCAACATTCCAAGATGATCTTCTCTTTGAGGTTTCCGTATTCCATAAAGATCGCAGATCTTTAAAGTCTTTGATTCCTAATGTATATGGATATTGAGCAGCTCTTAGATGAAGTCCCCACGCAGTTAGATGAAAGTAACCTCAAGGAACAACTTAACATCCTTGTGTCTTCTGGGAAGTGTAAAGAAATGATAGGCAAGGAACTTACCCATGAGCAAGTTAATAAGTTGTCGGAAGAGGAGGTTAAGAAGTTCCATAAGAGGTACGAGGCCGCCCTTGCAAGTAAGACCACGGATGCCGTCGCAGACTCCGCTATCCGACTTGCAACTAAATTGCTTGGACTTGCGCTGCCTATAGACGACGTGGAGCAACTACGGAAGGACATTAGCGAGGACTATGTCATTGCGCAAGAACTTAAGATAACCTGTGGATGGTTGTCTTTGAAGTGCGGTAAGTTAATGGCAGTCACCTCTGCGGCTTTGCACGTAGCTCAGCACGTTGACTTGAAGGAACTTGCGGGCACCTTTGGTGCCTCTTGGAAGGACTTCAAGAAGGACAGAGAAGTCGAAAAGGTCTTCCAGGCAGCACTTGCTGAGGTACCTGATCAAGTCGCCTCAAGTACTTAGTTAAGTCATCCCTAAGTACTTGGTCAGGTCGCGCCCAGGTTATTTCCAAGTCGTCCTTAAGTACTTACTTAAGTCATTCTCAAGTACTTATCAAGTCCTTCAAGTCCTTAGATATAAATGAGTGAACCAGAGTCGAAGGTAGAGCAGCCCCAAGAGGAGCAGAAAATTACCAAGGCTAAATCTCCAGGCAGAGTCGCCGCCGGAAAGAAGCTCGCGGAGATGAACAGGAAGAACAAAGCAAAGAAAGAAGAAAAGGTGGAGGAAAAAGAAGAGGAATCCTTTATTAATCCTGGGTACGTCATCGGCGCGTTAGGAGTTGCTATAGCAGCAGGCAGCCTCTACTTACAATGGTGGGCTACGAAGCCAAAAGTAGAACCCCCAACATATCACACACCCGTGACGCCTCAACCCGCACCTAAAAGTAGGATCCCCGTAATGGAGTGATAACCTTCTCACTCTGTAATATAATGTCAACCGCGTTATTGAAAACTGTTGAAGAAGCAGCTATCATTACTTCCATCGTTGCGGGTATTGGTTGGGTAGGTAAGAAAGTGCTCAAAGAAGACTTTACTGAAGACCCAAGCAAGAGCTTCGCTAATTTTGCTAAGATGACCGCTGCCGTAGGCGGGGCTATCATTGTAAAGGATTACCTACGGAAGGAAAAGTACCTGCCTAACATATGAATGGCTAGCGTGGTCGCAGGTGGAGTCATTGCAGCTTTAGCATTCACTGGAGCTAATTATGGTGGTCAATATTTGGATAGATTAGTTAGAGGCGACAAAAGCGGAGACTTAGCCGCTGAGAGGAAGAGACACGACTTAGCGCTGGAGAAATATCAGCGAGACGTGGCAGCTTGGAATGAAAAAAGACGAGCTTACAGGGATTGGTTGGACAAGAACTACCAAGACAAGATGCAGGCAGACAAGAACTTCGAAAATACAGACTACGCCTTTAAGCTCTATGCGCAAGCGCACCCCGACTTTAGAATGAGAAAGCCCCAGTTTAAGAATTACTACCAGCCTTCTAACAAACAAAAAGACAATGAATTGGTCTTCGTAGGAGTCGCAGGGCTGGCGGGAGGCGTAGCTTTGGCGTATTTAGTCTAATATATGATCGTCTTTTTGGAAAGCGACAAGAATGACTTTACCACTTATTTGAATCCCCCCATCAAAGCCTGTAAGGTTCGGTTGGTTAGTTGCTCTTTGTACAATTCTTGGTATAATTTAATTAATGGCTTTGTCGTTGTGAATTCCCAAAAGCCAAAGTTACCAGATTCCCATTACACCCCCATAACACTGGCTAAGGAGCTAGCAAAGCATGGATATACTCTTACCACAGGATTACCCCATGAAATGAAGTTCAAGAAAAATAGTGGAAGCGCTAATTTGAAGGACAGTTCATTGGTAGAACTCCTGGGCCTTACTAGTACCACGATAAATAGCGGCAGTACATATGATGTGAAATGGAAAGTCGAATCCTCTTACGAAGTCTATTGCGACTTGGTTCATAGTTACAACAATGGAGATAAGTCTTCTCTTATGTCCAAGTTTCTGCCCAAAGGTAATCCATTTGACCCAGTAGAATACACTCCCATTTCTTTAAGCTATGACTTGTCCAACTTGGTAGAAAGCATAAACATCGCCATTAAAGTGGACGGAAAGACGGTGGATTTTAACGGACGTAAGATCAATCTCGTTTTGGAATTCATATAATGGGCCGCGTAGAGGACAAACTTAAAAGGATTTACTATGGGCCTGAAGGCTATTGGAGAGGAGCGTCAGCTATTAAGAAACTCGCGACCGCGGCCAGGGTATCAGAAGAAACGGCCAAGAACTGGTTAAGAAAACAAACCCTCTGGCAGGTTTATCTTCCCGTACCCAAGTACATTCCCAGGCCCAGCTTTACCGTAAATGTCCCCAATGAAGTTCATCAGGCGGATTTGCTTTTCTTGCCGCACGACAAGGTGAGAAAAAAGACCTATAGATACGCTTTGACCGTAGTTGATATCGCAAGCAGATACAAGGACGCCGAACCCATAACCAGCAAGGATTCTGGGGAAGTCACAGAAGCCCTAGGTAGGATTTATAAGCGCGTCTTGACGGAGTTCATGGACGTGGTTACCAAGACCCTGAAAGACCACAGCACTAAGATTAGGAGAGCCGAAGCTGAGTACCACAGGGGTCAGAGCATCGTCGAAAGATTTAATAAGACCTTGGCCGAGCGTCTCTTTGGGTACCAGTATTGGAAAGAGCTGGAAGATCCCTCCAAACGCAACAGGGAATGGACTCAGAGGCTCCCCCAGGTCGTCGCGGCTTTGAACGACGAGGCGGCCAGGGCTACGGGAATGAAACCCAGGGATGCTGTGAAGAAGAAACACGTGGAGCACAAGTCCTTCGTCAGAAGTTCAAGGGCGGTCGGACTGAAGGAAAAAAAGCTACCCCGCAACATAGTGGTCAGATACCTCTATCAGCCGGGGGAACTCGAAGGTGGCAGTAAGAGAGCCACGGATCCTAACTGGTCCCTGGAAACGTATGAGATTTCGAAGTCCATTACCAAGGAAGGGCAACCCGTGTTGTATTACCTAAATGGCCCAAGTCGCGGATTTGTCAAGGAAGAGCTGCTCATAGTCCCCAAAGACTCAGAGTAGTGCTGCTCCACGCGCCCGATTACACTCTAGGCATGTCAGTCTTACGTTGCCTCTGCAATGCCCGCGTTTGTTATTTATACGATCCACGGAGAACTGCTGATCGTCATTTGGGTCAAACCTCCATAGTAGAGGTATGTTACATTTGGCACACCTTGCCCCTTTCTTATAGACATCGTCTATGCATAGGTCGAACGTCATATTTTTTTCTTCGTCGTGCCGCTTGTAGTGAAGGAGTTTCTTGGCAATGTTCTCCTTTGCTATGCCTTCTGGGGTGCGGTCGTAACGCAGTTGCAGACCCCAGGCTCTTTTCAACTGTTTGGCATATTCTAAGCGGCTTACGGCGGTGTAGATAAGGTTGCTCCAACACAGCCGCTGGTCTATGATCCACAAGGTTTCTTTTATGGTAAGCCCTTGCGCGCTGTGGACTGTCATGCAATAGCCCAAGCGCCAGTCTGGATGGGAGGTTATTTTTTCCACCTTTTCTATGGGCACCCAGGCTTTATCATGCGTTACCGCATTTTGCAGTTGGATGTCGGTACCAGGTACCCAGACGTCTCTTTTTTGCATGCGGGTGTCGTGGGGTTTATAACAAACGGGCACGGGATGTGTAGGGAAGCGCTCTTGGTGTATTTTGAGCAAGTCTTTCTGTATGCGAGATTGTGCTGCGCGCTTGCTGCTCAGCACCAGATCTTTGGGATGCCAAGCGTATAGAAAGTCCTCGTAGGACTTCGCTCGTACGCGTTTGCGCAGTGTTTTGCATTGCTCGGCGTCACTAAGGCCCCTTAATTCCGCTTTCAGGTTTCTTATTTGATCCTTGCTGTGGTAGTCGGTGTTAATTTCCTCCGCATGGTCTACGAAATCTTTCAGCCATTCGTGGGGCATCTCTCCGGCTATTGGAGGAGGCTGGCAGGGATCTCCGGCGAATATCACTTGACACTTTCCACGGAGGAACTCTACGAACTCCTGCAGGATTTCCAAAGGTACGGTGCAAATCTCATCCCAAAGTATTACCGGTGGTATGTCGTGGATAGCTTCCGGTACCCACTTTTGGCCATTCCAACGAAAGAAGCTGTGGTACGTTTGAGCGTCGTGGCCCATTTCGCAGAGTTCTCTTTCCAAACGGTGCGTTGGCGTTAGCACCTTTACTTTTGGGAATAACTGCAGTACGCGCGTCGTCTTACCGCTGCCTCCCGTACCTTAAAGGTAAGAGAAGCGTTGGTAAGAGATTGGGTCCGCAACCGACGGTAATGGCTCTTCCGTCGGCGTTACGGTGCCCCGGGTGTGCTCGCCGTGATATTCTACGCGTTCTCTCCAAGCTTTTATTTCTTCATCTTTGACACGCCATTGACCACTTTCTGCGAGTTCGTCGTCGGTGTAGAATTCCTTCATCTTTTCTAACACTTTGGGCTTTACGTACAAGGAATCCGTAGCTACGCGCGGAACGTCCTCTTTGTCAAACCGCAGTAACATTGCGAGAAGGTTAATGTGCACATATGCAAGCATGCTGGCACGCAGATGATAATACTGCGGTCGATGGTCCTGGTAGTAACACAAAGCATTCCACTTACGTTCTCTCTGCTCGGCTTCTATGAAATAATCCCATTTCTCCACGGACACCATCATTCCTTGGTCATGTGCGCGCTTTATAAGGAAGCTTAGTTCGCCTTCGTCTGTTATCAAGCGACGCTGCATATGTTTTTCTCCTTCTTTAGCGCCCTGTGTGAATTTACCTATAACAATCTGCGCTGTGGGGTTGTGCTCTGGGAGCCATTGTGTAAAGGCGCTATGACAAAGTATGGCTTCATGCGCTGTGTATTCGAGCAGCTTACGCTCTTCAAAGAACTTCAATAAGGGCACCGGTATCCATTCTTTCTCCTGCAGGTGCTTTCCGTACCACGCATAGATTATTGGATGCAGATATTGGATACAAACCCCGTTGCCGGGGAGCCGTAGTGACCATCTAGAGACACACGGAAGAATTGGGAGTCTGGATGTCCGTAACGGTCGTAATATTCCTTACAATCTCCTAGACCTTTAAAGCTTGCAGGGTAACAGTGTTTCATATCCAAAGACACGTATTGGTCTTCGTCGTATTCCATGTTCCACAGACCACCGTGACCGTGTTCTACACAGGCTTTGGCTATGTCTCCGAACTCTTTTGGGGTAGGTTTCCATCCATTTCTTTTCTTTGCGGCTAAGAAGTCCAAGCTGCGACTGCTAAGGACCTCGTCAGAGAAGTCTTCCCCTAAGGTCTCACAGGCACTTTGAAGGCGCTGTTGTTCAATTTCGGGTCGATACAAAGTGCCGTCTTGCGTCATAAACTGACTTCCTTCTGAATCCATCAACCAAATGGAATTCTCATGGATTAACTCTACCAATGGAGAATTCTTATAGACCTTCGTTTCCTTCTTTCTTGGGAACCGCAGTTCGCGCCAGGCATGCCCATTGTGCTGGTAGATGACTATAGGCGCACCACGGCCCCCATATTTGTGTGTTCCGGAGTAAATAAAGCCGTCGGTGATATCTTTCACATGGATTCGCCTCTCCAGCGCCGTTTCTAACTTCTTGATGTTGTCTATCGACCCTCCGGTCCTATTAGTATCTTTTTCCCATTTCCTGATGGCTTCTCTTCTCTTCAAAGTCAGTTTACCGCCCCGAGAGGAGTCTTCAAAGAACTCTCTTACTAACTTCCCTACTCAATTACCGGGATGTCGCATCGGTTTCAACTTCTTAACGTCTGGCGTCTTTATCTTGTACGCACCGTAAATGACTACGGTAACAGGGTAAGCAACCTCGTAGAACAGCATGTTTTGTTAAGCAGGCTTTCTTGCATGGCCATTACATGTATTTTCGACGAGAACTTCAACCGACGGCTTTCTGACAATATTTTAGCTTTGATACTGCCTTTGTAGGAATGGCTATTGAAACATCAAGCAAAAAGCTAACACATTCCTTATCAACCAAGACGAGTCTCCGGTAGTTAACAACTTTTTGTCTAAACCCGTATTTGACGGTATTATCTTACGTGTAATACGCACATCGGCCCTTTTCATATTCTTGGTAGTATGATGATCATTGTGATTGCAGTTTTATTTCTTTTGTCCTGTTTCAGCAAAAACCGCGCTTCATCGCACATTGGATTTCTTTGCGTCTCTTTTGCAGTACTATTTTATTTGTCCTGATTTCGATATAAAAATAAGCCGCGCTGCATTGCTTGTTTACCCGCACAGACAGCCTCAGAACTGCGTTTTAGTTTCACCTAGTCGTTTAACTATCATGCCTTCCATTTCTCTACGCAACCAGCTCAAGGTTTTCAAGTACGGCCTATTTTATTTCAAATGCGATAAGACTGTTAGTATAGTTAAGATCTCAAATATATGTAAAGTATTAATTGGAACCAACACCAAACCTGGCAGCCTTGTAAAAGTAAAATATGGAACCCTCAAAGAACCTTTAGAGGCACAAATAATCGCAGTGGAAGGTGAGTTGCATGTAATTTTTGTCATGATTTCAGGCCAGCTATGCAATATACTGACCACAATATTTTTTTTTGTAGATGATGTTCAAAAGCTACGTGAAGTAGAAAGTCAGTTTTTGAGCGATAGTGAAAACCGCCATTTGTTTGAAGAAGAAGAAAAAGGAGAAAACGAAGAAGAGAAAGGAGAAGGAGAAAATGAAAAAGAATACGAAGAAGAAGTAAGTCATCGTGATTTTTTTTAAGATAACACTTAGGGACATACCAGTTTCCACTTAATTGAATATGCCGCCATAGTTAATCTATTAACTATGGTGCCGCGTTTTGCCATCCAAATTCAAGTGGTCTATCCTCCTTCAAAACAGGCAGGGTTCCGTCAGTTTCTTTCTTTCTTTTTTTTTTTTTTTTTTTTTTTTTGTCACTCGTAACCAAAAACACTAACTTCGGTTCTATTTTTTAGATTTTTTTAGATTTTTTTTACTCTCAATGAAATGCAAAGTTTGTGTGAACGCGCAATTTTTTTTGTGTGGCAACCAATTCTTAATGAAACAATCATCAGCAATAGTATTTTGTATCTCATCTTGGTTTTTGCATATACAGGCGAAGAAACCTGTCAAAGAGCCGAGGAAAAGAAAGAAGGTGAGTATTACGACTGAAAATAATGAAGACGAGCGCATGCCCAAAAAGTGAATATTTAGATGGATAAAATAAAATAGATAATTTATAACCTTACTAAACTAGTATAAATTATCTAGGAATCAACTGCCGGTGATAACACGAAACCAAAAAAAGCAAAGAAAGATGAGAAAGTAAGTCAGTGCATGTGTCAAGCTCATTTCATTACAAAGATGAACTTGTCAAGATACATTGCTAGAAATTTTCCAAAAAAAATCGCTTCACCTGTGCGAGTTGAAAGATCTCGGATTAATAACCGCGGTCTAAATTGATACTCTATCTAAAAATAATGATATCATTTATTTAGACACCAACTGATAGGAGGGCAGCAGCCAAGACCGCGAGGCCACAGCCTGCAAAAACAGCTAAAAAGGTAAGTCATTGCAATGTGTTGGAATTTCCTCAAAAAAAAAAAAAAAAAAAAAGCTACGTACAAAATTTAATTTGGCATGAATGTATTCTCAAGCGTTTATTATTATTATTACTATTATGTAGCCTGCCACTGTAATTTGTCGCTATTCTCCTGGAAAGGACGCCAGTGTTGAAGAAAAGAAAACGGTAAGCTATTTTAAAGTCATATAAAAATAAAAAGCAATCTCATTTTGATGTTAAACTTCTTGTTTTATGTTCTTCCATAGGAAATACCATCTGGGGATTTAATGAATGACACCTTCGTTGTCAGTCTGCCTGGATCTCCACTATCCTCCAGCACTTCACATCACACTACAACACCAAAACGCTCCATGCGATCCCCCAGCCCTTTGTCATCATCATTCCATTATAGTCCGCTTCCTTCTTTGCCTGGTAGTCCTTTTTTTCATGACGATTTTTCACCCCCAACTCCCCGACGTTACCGAGTACAGCGGCAACTTACACAGTTCGATCCTGTTGAAGCGGCTATAGGGGAGTTGGAAAAAAGACTCGTCAGCTATGTCGACCGAAAATTTGATGAACTGTTTTCCTTTCTTCATACACGAATACACACACCATTGCCAAACTTTCACGCCACAAATCCCCATACATTGCCACAAACTGCCACGCAATCAAACACACATGTCCTTGCAGAACAACAATTTCAAACACCAGAACATCATTTTCCACAACAAGGCAACACGCACATTTTCACAGCCACAGAGGATAGTGGATGTCTCAGTTCTCCTGACAACAGTGAGCTGTCAAATGAACGGCTAATCATTATTAGAAACCAAGCAAGCTCAAAGATGAACTTTGGAGTACGCCTTATAAGAGAGCTTTTCCAGAGCAGCGAACTTTTGGGACGGAATGTCGAGGGGGTGCGGGGTAAAAAAGCTCTCGACCCTATAAGGATTCAAAAAATAAAGAGCCTTATGATGCAATTTTACCCCGTACCCCCTATGGAACAGGAATCGGCTTGGAGAGATTGCCGAAAGGCAATCGACTCCTTCCTAAGGAAAAATAAAACACCTAAAAATAAAAATATGTATTAAGAAATGCCTACTACAGTTCATGAAACAAAAAACCTTCGGCTGAGGGATTAGTAATGATCATAACTGTTTGTCATTGTTAGTGTATTCCTGAACACAACTTGACGAAAATAAAAAATAAACATTTTAAAAATTTTTGGCATTCGCTTTTTGTTTTGCTTCAGATATATGTCGGGGTCGTGATAGATAACCATAAAAACTAGCAATCTGAAAATATCTGATATTTAGTTGTAGTAGGAAGGCAATGTAATGATACAATAAAGCGGTACAAGTGGGAAAAATTTAAACTTATTTTTATATCTTATATATAAGATGTAATCCGTTGGCACAACAGTCGGTCATTGACTTTAGTGACTTTTTTTGGCTCTTATAAGAGCCGTTTTTTGTTGATGTTGAAAAGCTATGCAGCAACTCTTGAGATCAGAGCTTCCTCGAGTTTATCAATAGTCTCTATGTCTTCTCTGACTGATTTCTCCAACCGCCGGTAAGAGAGCGTGAGCTGTTGGAGGCGCGATCTGTTTATTACTGCTACCACTGACCATCTTCCAAAGCGTTGCTGTGTCGATAAAACATTTCTCCTTGCTCTCATCAGCTCAACTTTTAACACATACAAGGACTCTAGACTACCCAATCTACTATCACGGAGTTTGTCTATCTCAGCGTTATAATCCATGACTCAGGGCACGATATAGGAATAGTAGAATCTCACCTAGGAAAGCTATAAATCCAGCGTACCATGCACTAATGCTAAAGCAATAGAATATTTTGCTTGTCTGATCAATAGATCTCAAATTAAAAAATAATAGACTCATTTGGTTCGTCGGAAGTACAGTAATAACACCTATACAATGGAGCAGTTCGATAAACTCATAACCGTATCTTTATAGTTTTTGTTTTCGTATCATGACAAAAAAGGGCCTTTAGGACGGATAGGACTCCTTCGCGTTGATGAAGTTAATATTACTAAAACTTTCCAGTGCATGTCCGTGTTCGTGTAATCAAAAGCTACTGAAAATCACACTGTGGTAAACATGTATTTATCAGCTTGGGATTAATTAAAGTATCAAACGACTGAAGCTGACGAAAACTTACAGCACACTGGAACCCCTCGCTCTAGACGTCGAGATTGGTGAACATAACTCGGTCGTTTTAGGATCATACAGGCCACCATCAAGATCACCCAACAGTAAATATTACTCGGATCTCCAAGACGAACTGAATCACATACTCACATGGGCTCTTCACAAGAGACAGACCGTAATGGTCCTTGGTGATTTAAATCTTAATAAGCTCAAGCCAAGCAGTATAGAAGGAAAGATTCTTAACGATCTAGAAGATGTATTTGGTCTTACATGTCTAATCGAAGAGTGTACGAGAGTAACTCCCACCAGCGAAACACTCATAGATGTAATCCTTACCAACAGGGATGATTTGTTTGATACAGCGGGAGTCATTGATTTTGGTCTGAGTGATCACGCTATGATCTATGGCTTTCTGAAACCCAAAGTGAAACAACATCCATTCAAAGTCATATCTTTTAGGAGCTCAAGACACCTAGATGAAAATAAAGTCAAGGAAGACATAAAAAATGCTATGGGAAATCTTAATTTACATAATTTAAGCTCTGTAGACGAGCAGTACACAACCTGGCACACCGAAATGATCAAAGTACTAGACCAACACATGCCCCTGAAAAAAATGAGAGTGAGGGAAAGAGATGCACCTTACATAACAGCGGAATGGAAAGAGGCAATAAGAAAGAAAAGAAGATCGGCAAAAAGACACAAAAGGTTACAAACCGAAGCAAGTCTGAAAGAGATGAGACATTGGAGAAACGTCGCATCCCGTCTCAGAAGGAAAGCAATAAAGAGCTATTGGAGAATTAAAGCTGCGGACCTAAAAGAAAATCCCAGATCCTTGTATAGAACTTTTGCACCTTTTATGAATAACAAGAATAAAGATAACAACGAGATTATACTTAAGGCTGGAGACGAAGTGCTTCAAGATCAGAGTAAAGTGGCAGGAATGTTTGTCAACTATTTTTCTACAATAGCAGACAACATCGGGGACATACCAAGAGTAACTGAAGGCCTTCTCTCGAATCATGTGAGTGTTGAAAAGATCAAGGACAAATGGGCCGAAAATATATTCAGCTTTAGAACCATCGAACACAGCGAGGTACTTTCAGCTTTGAATAATTTAAACCCTAACAAGGCAATGGGATATGATCTCATACCCCCAAGTATTCTTAAGCTGGCAGCAGAGGAACTAACAGGGCCTCTAACAACGATGTACAATCAGGCTATCATGCAAGGGGTGTGGCCAAAGGAATGGAAACGCGGAGAATGGACTCCAATTCACAAGAACGATGATCCTTTGTGCATAGAGAATTACAGACCAGTCACCGTGCTAATATCAGTGGATAAAGTTTTTGAAAAACTTCTCTGCCTGCAGCTGAAAGAACTATCTGAAAATATCCTTGATGTATTCATGTCAGCTTACAGAAGTACTTATAGTTGCGAGACTACCTTAGTTCGATTAGTGGAAGATTGGAAACAGTCATTAGACAACAATGAATCAGCAGCCGTCTTATCAACCGATATGAGTAAGGCCTTCGACTCCATGTACCCTCCTTTATTGCTAGCTAAATTACAGTCCTATGGTCTCTCAAACGACTCCATCAAGCTCTTTAAATCATACTTCGAAGACAGGGAAAACAGAGTGAGAATTGGAAACTACACTAGCGACTGGAAATTAGTAAACAGAGGATGTCCACAGGGTTCTGCACTGGGACCAGCCCTTTGGAACATATTCCAAAACGATCTGTTCTATGAGGAAATAAAATCACAACTTTCAATGTATGCAGACGACCACCAACTCTACTCATCACACAAGGAAATGAAAGAGGTTATTAACTCTATAGAACAGGATGGTAGTAACACCGCAGATTGGTACAGATGGAACTATTTGAAAGGTAACATCAGTAAATATAAAGCCATGGTAATGACCAGAGACAAACACGTACAAGATGCAAGGAACGTTATTATAGGCAATTTTAACATCAGTCAGGAAGATAAATTTAAACTGCTAGGAGTGACCCTGGACAAGGAACTGATATTTACAGACCATATATCATCTATTTGTTCTACAACAAGCAAGAAGATAGGAATCCTCACACGGTTACGTAAATTAATAACCATCCACGCGAAACTGCAGATTTACAAGTCAGCCATTCTACCTCACTTTGATTACTGCAGTCTAGTCTGGCACTTTTGCAAAGCAGGCGACAAAAATAAACTAGAGCGAATCAACGAAAGAGGACTGAGAGCTGTATACTGCGACTATGAGTCACCCTACGAAGAACTATTGAAGAGAGCAAAGCTCACCACATTGTACAACAGAAGACTCCAGAACATTGTGATCTTCATGTATAAAATCAAAAATAAGTTATTACCACGAACTTTAATTGACTTATTTAAATCACCCACGCATAAATATAATCTAAGGAACATAGACTTTTCATTGCCTAGCTATAGCACTGTAAAGTATGGGAGAAATAGCCTAAGGTATTTTGGACCACACTTATGGTCTAAGCTTAGTACTTCGTTAAGATCATCGCCATCCCTTCAAGCATTTAAGAAAGGAATAAGAGTTTCAGACCTGACTAAGTTGATAAAGTAACACTCGCTTCAATCATATTAATCTATCTATTTACTCTTACTATGAGAACTGAGTGAGTTCAACAAATATCGAAACTATATCTATATTTATTTATCTTTTTTTTTTTTTTTTTTAACGGAATCATATTTATATTTATATTTCATAGACTTATATCTACCTATATATTTATATATATTTATATTTAAATTTATATTTATATTTACATTTATATTTAAATTTTATTTACTGTTTATATTATCATTTACATTTCTAGTATTATGTTATAGTCTCCCCAATTAGTAGGGTACTTGTGCCCTGCTAGAAGATAGAGACTTAAATAAAGTTATTATTATTATTATTATTATTATTATTATTATTATTATTATTATTATCTGTCTTTTGAATGGCTATTACGGTATTATTGAAGAATCTATTTTACAGAGCGCATCCGCTAATGGCTGTTAAGTTAGTTTGTTTGTCTATTCGGGACAGAACGAATACCAGCGTCTTGAGAACCAAAGTTTTTGACCTACATAACTCAAGCTAGTGTATGGACATTTCTATTCGCTTTTTTAACTCATTTACTGACCGCTTGGTCGAATTTAGTATTATGACAGTTCCTTGCTCTACTTGACTTACACGTATATTTTATATTGTAAGTGACAAAGCTTTTATATCTATTCGTCAGACCTAGCTTAGTGGAATTTTTTAGAATCAAGAAACGACAAAACTAAAACTAAGATTGCGAGCCTCACACAATTAATTTCAGTCTTAGTTTCTTTTCTTTTCTTCTGATTTATATTTTTCACCTTTATTCGTGATACAGGGTTTAAAAAAATCATTCAATAACCAATGGAGGGGAATTCTATTCACTGTCTTTGCCAGTCTACCCTACTAATAAGAATTTTGTGCTCGTAAATTTCAACTCAAAGCCTGCTGAGTTGAGTTATACTTTGATTAAACCGACATATCTCGTTTTCTTTTGAAAGTTTGAGTACTAGCGGCATCTATTGTATTTCAAAAAGTTTTACAAACAAGTTTTATGCTCTCAGGAAGCAGCCTCGCTGATCAGCGATGGATACTGTCAGAAAGTCCGTTATCGACAAAAATGATAACGTTTCTAACCTCATCATTGAGCAAACCTGTATTATGTAAAACTTGTGCTCCACTCATTTGTAAAAGTGCTGGCTCTCTGTGAGTGATCTACTTTCTAGGCCCACATGGGCAAAAATCTCGTGAAGACCGCCTGTGAGATGAAGTCCACATTACGGACACTTATCATCTGCATGGGTGTGTTTGGGCAGATGGTGAAAATGTATTAGATGAATTTTGAGGTCTTTAAGTTTCTTGAACATCCGTTGCTCTATGCAAGCATATGAAGCACGGATATAAAACTCTCGCATTTCTCTTCTCCATTGTGATCTGAGTATGAAAGAACGGTGTGAGTCGGCAGGGTATATATAGGTGCGAAGAGTTTCAAATTTCACATCACAAAATTGAATAAATATTTAGGTTACAACACGGTATTTTTAATAAGCGAACTAACCACTAGTTTGTCAGTCATAAAAAAATGCATTCCAGTAGTCAAGCCGGCATCTTAAACAAGTGATTGTCTTGTCAGTGATGGGTTACCTCACAGATGCGTTATTTCCTATGCTACCAATCTGGGTAATCGCGACTATCCTACTTGTCTCTTTATGCTGCGTGTGCACTTAGAAAGTTACAACCTTATTCTGAATATTTAATCAACAAAAAATGACATATAACTGAATAAAAAACTTTGTCTGAAAAAAGACTTCTTTTAAGTTCCAGTTATTATATGTTTATTTTAAATATTCACTTTAGTTTCGTTCGAATAGCTGGTCATTGACTCGCCGTTAATGTGATTTTGCTTAATGATGAATTACAAATCTGATAGCATATGACAGTTATTCCTATGGAGAATAATTTTATAAGGTAAAGGCATATAATGGAAAATATTTCATCCAGCTATCTCAGACATTTTTATGGAAACAAGAACCGGATGCTAAGTAATATCTAACACCTTCTTGACTTCTTTTACGAAGCGGTTAGGTAGCCTATCACAACTGACAAACAAAAGAGGGATTAGTCGCATTACAGCCTAAATTTTACATTTGCAAATTAAATTGTTTTCAAAATATTTAAAATTTTTCAGGAAATCTAAATTTTTTGTTATGCAATTCACAGTCGCACTACACAAACAGATTAAGAAAGTCATGATTTGAGCAGTGTTAAATTTCACTTCAACTTCCCGCCAATTATTATAAACATTGAACTCCCCGCCAAAATGCATTAGTACAGTAGCGACAGCAATTGTATTAATTCTTCTTTTCAATCAACTTCGACAACAGCAGATTTTTGCTTTTTTTGTCTTGTACGAGGCATGGCTAGCAGAATATGGGTTTATGTTGAATATAGCATTCCTTAGAAGAAGAGCTCGACATCGGCGTAGAATACGAGTAGCCCCGTATGCTTGGCAAATCAATCGTCCACAAGAATCATGGTTTGATGTTTATTACAATGACTTAATGGTTCCAGATGGACATTTCAAAGAATTATTAAGGGTTAACCGTGCTACTTTTAATATCATTATGAATATCCTTGGTCCTAGATTGGTTAGACGGAACTCAATATTTAGAGACTGTTTGACCCCAAGTAAAGTACTGGCTATTGGACTATATCGGTTGGCTCACGGGAACACATGTCAGTATTGCTCCTGCATTTTGCGTTGGACGAACAACTGTCATTGAAGCACTGCAAGATGTCGTGAATGCTTTGTATGACCTAAGGAATGATTACATAAAATTCCCTAAAACTCTTGCAGATACTGATCAAGCGATCTGTTAACTGTTAACATGACATGATCTGTCAAATCATCCTGCCCCACCCAAGCATTACGGCGTCTTTGAAGTTTTTGCTGGTTTACAAAATTTTGGAGATTCGGAAAACTTAGAGTCGCATTACAAAAGGCATGTCGTTGACAGATGTCGAGAGGATTATTGACACATTTTGATCAAAAAATACTGTAATGCGACTTGCCCCTTAGGTAAACAATTCTAAAAGAAACAACAACAACAACTCTGTGTGGAAATGTAAGCAAAAGACTCCGTTCCATGTCAGGAAATTGACTGCAAAATCCATTCAAACACATTTTTTCATAAAACATATTTTCACATGTTCTGAAAGGGAATTTTCCTCACCATTAATTTATATTAAAATATAAACTCAAATCTTAGAAAAGAGATAAAATCAAAAGTTTATCGTGGAATTTTGTGAAAATATTTACTGAGTTGTTCTCAAGACAGTAGTTTGAGTACATCAGGAAATGTATACTATTTTCAATGTGTTTCATTAAAATCAGATCTACAAAAACGATCAAACTCTTCTTTTAATTTTATTCAAAAGTATGACAAGCATAATATGTCACTGACTTTTAAGTCAGTTGTTGGCTCCTAAAAGAGCCGTTTTTAGTGTTTTTCTTGCCACTTTAGTAGCCTGATGCTCGGCCTTCCCGTTCGATGACTTTTGGCACGACTTTGTCAAGATGACCAATGTACCGTCGGCATTTTTCTGGCGTCACCGTCTTCCAAAACTGCTGGATGCCTGCTAGGATCTCTTCCTTGTTCTTCGGCTTGACATCCTTTCGAAGAAAGTGCTTCATCTCATGCCATAGCATTTCTATCGGGTTTAGGTCAGGGCTTTCAGCAGGAGTACACCAGTAATTTATATTATTGTCCGCTATGAACTGCATCGCTAATTTGCCTAAAATCAAACAATTAGAGAAACCCAATTAGATAAATTGATTATTAAAATCCGTGATAAAGGATCAGTGTATACCACAATCGACATTTTCTTACTTTTATGTTTGGGATCATTATCCTGTTGAAATCGATGACCATCAGGAAATCGCTCTTCAATGAATGGCAGTAGGCTGTCACAGAGGATGTTCTCTGTAAAGAACACCTTTTCCATAATGCCGGTGAAAATAAGGATGGGTGAAGCTCCCCGCTTAGAAATGGCTGCCCAAACATGCACCTTGTAAGGGTGTTTAACCTTAGGTTTCAGTTTGGGAGGCATGTTTTTTTTACGGAAACAAACTTTCGCATGCTTTTCAAGCCAAATGCTTGATTCATCCGTAAAAATCACATCCTCAAACTTTTCATTATCTTGATTGCATTTTTGGCAAAACTCTAAACGTTTGATTCGATTTGCCTCCCTTACTACCTGGCAATATTTAGGCCCACTCTTCACCCATCCAAGTTTAAACCGGACTTTTTTTATGACGGACAAAGATGGAGAAATGTCGAAGGTGTCCTTCAGTAGTCGTTGTAGTCCTATGGAGGAAAAAGACAAACTTTAAATCTCAGGTTTCATGATAAATAAAGAACAAATACATTTCTTTTACTTACCTGCTGCTGTCAACTCATCGTTTTCTTCCATCTTTTTGTCGATGAAGTCGTAATATTGATCGGACAGAACCAATGGACGACCTCGGCTAGTTTTATCACGCAGATTGATACCGGACTTATATTTCTTATAATGTCGAGCCACAGTGTTTCGGTGGACAGCAATACCCTCTTCCTTAAGAAGTTTCACAGTCTCAGAAATTTTCTTATTGGAATTGTAAAAAAACAAAATTCTTAGTTTGACATAATCAGAAGAGCGAACCATTTTGGCGTGAGTGCTCGAGAAGAAATAGCTGTACACAGGGCTAGAGAAAAAGTGATACTCCTATGGTATGCAGCCCAATATATACCGTATTTACTATCAACTTATAATGAAATGAATCAACACAACGCAAAACAATCAATGAAGAAGTCAAATTTGCGACTCAGGATACTTTTGTGTCATTGTCAAGTGTCATTGTTTATTATAGAAAAATAATAATATAATTTTGTGTCATTGTCAAAAACTGTATTCAAAATTTGTTAAAATTTAATGTTTGAACCAGCAGGGTCTATAAGACTTTTACTGGTAAAATGCTGCCTTACCATACATAATTAAATCTGATTAAGACTGCGATACAGCTTCTATTGTATGGTAAGTCGGCATTTACCAGTCGGCATTTTTCAGTAAAAATCTTATAGACCCTGCCGGTTAAAACATTGAATTTTAACAAATTTTGTTGGTTTTTTATAGGCAGCATTTTCGCGATTTTTTAGTTTCTTTTAGTTATCTTCCAGTATGACCTTTTTTCATGCAAGTTGATGTTGGACAGTTCCATAGAAGAAATATGAATCTTGCATGTATAATTGTAACCCAACATAAGTGTGAAATCAACAACAATGTCAGATCAGAGCGGATGTTTCTTCCTAGTAGAAGACTATCGCTTAGTTTTAGTATTATCTTGTTTATGATTTCGAGTAGCCCAAGAGTGAATCGAAGTAACGAATTCTGTTGTGAATGTAGACGTATAAATAAAAGTTGCCTTAGGAAATTGCAGGACGAAGAATGTTTGAGAGATCTAAAACGTACAAACGCCCGTGCATAAGAGTATGCGACAAGATAAACGTCATACATGTAGCAGCGTTACACTGTAATCAATTATCTATGTCGGGCTCTAAAATATCTAATGTAATTTCGTTTTTTCGTCCAATGTTACTCTATTACCTTGAAATAAAGCACGAAAGCATTAAATACTATTATTTTATAAAATAGTTGGAACTTTTGGATAGATTAACCATTCCAACTGGATCAAAATCGAGGTAGAAACGCTCCCCACAAGATACAGTACAAAAAGGCAAGAGAATCGCATATGACCACATTTAAACACAGTTAGCTCATTTTCGATTGATGAAACAATTAATTCCAAAGAAATTCTACACACAAAAAAAATCGACTCCTGTACTGGTTGGTACAAACTCAAACTCGATTCCTAAATGGAACTTTTAAAAAACTCGAACTCGTGCCATAAAAAATATTTCGTTGAATGCCAAACCAGTAGGAATACTGTATAACCAAACAGCGCTTTGTACAGTATGATACTGTATGGGACGCGTTTTTTCGGCAACCGCGGTTAAATCGCGGTCAATTCTAGGTCAGGACGCGGCTTATTTGCGTTTTTACCGCGTGCACTGAACGCGCGACGGACGCGTCTTATGCCTCAATGATTTCAGGCAGTACTGTAGTTTTTATTGTTGAATTCTCTAGTTAAATGTTTTAATAGCTTGCTACTTATACACATAAAAATATTAGCTATACTATTTATTATTCATTAGTCCTTCTTATTGGAATATTATATTTGGAATTATTATTTTACATTTAACCATATTGCCTTATTCACTTTGTGATAAATGATCAATTGTACCATTACAGCCTGAGTCGGCAATTAAAGCCGTGGATATGGATATACATATATGGAGTCAAAAAGGCTGGTAACCATAAGGAAGACCAGACCCATTTTTGAGTGAGTCTAAAAATATCCATGTTCATCATGAGCCTACTTTCACTGGATCAATTCCATCCCAGTGTACAGTGTACAAAATTATGAAATTCAGAGAGAATATTATTTATCGAGAGCTTTCACCACTTCAGAATTGGACTCAATTTTAAGGGTGCTCGGACTGGAAATTGAACTGTTACAGGGGAACAGCAAAGATGAGCAACTGTTGAACAGCAGCTACCCTGGGTGTCTGACGTACTATAATGTCCTTTATTTTTCATAACCACATATAATAAATAGTAAGATATTTTGTTGTTTTTTAATACTAGAGAATGTATTTAAAATTGAACTAAAGCAACAACTTTGATACAAATGGTTGGTCTCAGTGTTTTTAAATCTCAAGGATTTTATTGTATATGCTTGGTAATTGAACTGTTTATTTTATATTGGCTTGTGCAGAATGAGCATGGAAATGAGCAAGGAAATGAGCAACCCATATTGCTCATTTTGGGTGCAATGAGTCAACATGTGAGGAAATGAGCAGAATGAGCATAAAAATGTTCACCTCTAATGTCATGTGCTCATATGGTGTGCGCTCATCAAAAATGATGGCTTAGCTCACGGATTTCAAATATAAAAGACTGTTAGCTCACTTGTGTTTAACACTGGCTTGCTCGTGTTTATAACATTTATGATAAGAGAGACCTTATTTTGCAGCAAAAATTCATCTCCCACAGATACTTTTTCTTGAGCAAAGCTCCTCAAGTAAAATTTCCTGAGCAAGCTCGGGAAACAGAAGTTCAGAGCAAAAGTGGAACTTTAAAAAATCAAAGTCCAAATTTGTGCTCGACACCACTGCTATTAACCCAGCCAAAAAACCTTAGAACTAGTTTCAGCATTCGAAATATTTCATTATGACTATTATTAGCATATTCTAAATTATATATATGTACAGTGTATACTTATATACCATGCACTGGTCAGTGAAAAACACTAGCAAGCATTGATTAATAAATGCATTCATTCGTGACACTTTTTCATTATTACATATATTGCATAATATTGTCATACATAACATTGGCATTTAATATAACACATATTATTATTGATTTTTTCACATTCAATAAACATCAAAACTGTCATAAAGCATATACATATATACAGGTTACTTACTCCCTTCTGTGCATGGTACTAGCCTTTGCTTTAACTGAAACAATGTGCCAATCCATCCCTAAAATTTCAAAAACATTTTAATCAAAATGACATATCTTTAAGAACGAAGAAAAAATACTTTCTGTGTACTATCTGCAACACTCAAGGTATTTATGTATAGTCAATTCATAGTTTTCACTACCCTTGGCAGTGGCGGATCCAGGGGGTCGAAGGGGTCCATGGAACCCCCCTTGAAGGCTTGATCTTCTAGGTAATAGAAATATGTCTTATATAAATTTTAATTTAAAAAATTAAGTAGTTTTGATATTTGCTGTTATAATGTTTAACTTACCTTTAAGTTCCGTTACTAGATAGTAAATTAGATGAAATTAGAGCCAATTTTTTTGTCAAACATCGACTAAACAAAAGAGAATTATACACAGTTTAAGAAACGGAACACCCCTTTGAAAAATCCTGGATCCGCCACTGCTTGGTTGCCTGATATGTCCCACAAGCTTGACAAATTAGCTAGAAGATTTCAGAATATAATTTAACTATGATCTTAAATTGTTACATGCCCTGAGAAAATAAAATAAAATAAAATTGCCTCGTAATCCTTGTAGTATATTTTAAAAGAATACTGTGTAGTTGTTTGTGGGACAAGATATTTTGCACTTGGAAAACTGCTTGCCACACAACAATACATTTCTTTGTAATTTATAGCGTTTTCAAAAAAATATTATTCCGAAAATATTGAACATAATAGTCTCAAATTTTCAGTGGTCACTAAATAAGACATTCTCTTTCGATTTCTGAAGTCAGTTTGCTTATACGAGCTTGATATTTTTTATGCTAATGAATGAGGAAAAAACACAAATAAAGATCGGCCTATACTTTCAGTAAATCAGTGGGGTATCTAAGGTCACATGACATGCGCCTCCTCTGCCTCCCATGCGCTTCGAGCAAAAACTGGGAGTTCACTCACGGAGCTTTAATTTTCTATTCTTGGTTTTCACTCACGTGACTAACTGCTTGACGACGGTTGCTATCCGCCATGTTGGTGTCGCATATATATAAACAAAGCGTATCGAACCACGTCATTTCACGGGTGTATAGCAACTTTTGTCATGGTTCACTGTATTATTGTAGGCTGTTCAAGTAATAGCAGAAAAGATACGGCTATAGGATTCTTCAGGATACCTTCTGTTGTTGATAAACAAGGAGAAGAAGCTGAAGAACTGAGCAGAGAGAGACGAGAAAGATGGATTATGGCGATAAGTTGTGACGACATACAATGGAAGAATGTTCTGAAAAACGAGAGAGTTTGTGGAAGGCATTTCGAGTCAGGAAGGCCGGCAGCAGCGTGGGATAGATTCAACAACGACTGGGTGCCTACCTTGAATCTTGGTAAAACTAAATATCGCCAAGTAAATAATGAAGCCGTGGAAGCGAGAGCTGCCCGATCAAAGGAAAGACGAAAGAGGTCTCTTGAACAGCTCGAGTATGAGGCTGCTGTTAAACGCCAACAATTAGATGCTAGTGGATTGCCCCTCGAAAATATCGACTTTGCAGAGGGTCCATCTACTGAAGAAGCTGTAGAAGAAGAAGACCAAGCTTTAAATCTGTGTTCGAGCTGTGATCATGATGATTCCATGTCCTGCTCTGTAAGTCAAACCGACTCATGCCGCGTCCATAGCGTCTTCGTCCAGACTGAAAACGAAAACTGCCAGACTACATCTTCTATGTCTCAAACTGAGGAGTTCGAGTATATGTTTTCGGTAAATGGATATCAGCCTCCAACTAAAGATTATTTTAACACAGACGATAAAGTTCGGTTTTATACTGGATTGCCTTCCACTGAAATTCTGTTGACTATCTTTGACCACGTTTCTACAAGCATCACTCGGCGTAGTCAAACTCTTAGCAAATTTCAGGAATTTGTCATGGTTCTGATAAAGCTTAGACTTAATATACCGTTTCAAGAACTGGCATACCGTTTCCAAGTATCTCTACCAACAGTATCCAGGATTTTTTCTTCGTGGTTGATTGTAATGGATTCTCGTTTGTCGCCACTCATTTGCTGGCCAGACAGAAATCAGCTATGGGAAACTATGCCAATGTGTTTCCAGCAAGCGTTTGGCAAAAAAGTGACTGTGGTCATAGACTGCTTTGAAGTTTTTATTGATCGACCAACTAATCTTCTAGCCCGGGCACAAACTTTTTCGTCTTATAAACACCACAACACAATAAAAGTATTGATTGGGATTACCCCACAAGGAACCATTTCCTATATATTACAAGCTTGGGGAGGTAGAACCTCAGACAAATATTTGACTGAAAATTGTGGATTACTGGACAAACTAGTGCCTGGTGACATGATAATGGCAGACAGGGGGTTCACAATAGCAGAAAGTGTTGGCCTCAAGCAAGCAAAGCTGGTTATTCCAGCATTCACTAAAGGCAAGACCCAACTGGACCCAGTTGATGTTTAAAAGACAAGGGGCATCGCCAGTGTAAGAATTCATGTGGAAAGGGTCATTGGTCTGCTACGCCGTAAGTACACTATCTTACAGAGTACACTTCCTACTGACTTCCTCATATGCAACGAGAGTGGACCACCAGAATCCAAAGTGCCGGTGATTGACAGAATTATAAGAGTGTGTTCAGCACTTGTTAACTTGTGCCCTCCCATTATACCATTTGATTAGCCCATATCAAATTGTAGTTTGTTGATAAAGAAGGCAAAATGGCAAACAGAAATCCAGAAGAAATTGGCTTTTTATATAAACTGTAAGCAGTGATTATTGAGTAATGGCATTAAAATACACATAATTTGGTTGTCATTTCTGTACAGGCTGTAGTTCTCTTTGCTGTTCTGTCTCCTCGCATAATGACTTATAACAAATTTTATAGTCCCATGGTCTATGTTTATATTTAAATAAGATTTCAATTAATTTCATAAAGATAAACAATTATGTTTATTTACAAGAAAAAATAATTTGCAGTAAACCCACATGTTTATATTACTTACTAAAATATGCTTTAGTGACCCTGACAAGCCAACATGCTTTGCTGAGTCCCATGAGGTGTCATACTGATCATTATTTTTGCTGGTCCTTTTACTGTATAAATTATTTCACTTATTAAATATGTGAAATGTTAAGGACCAGTAACTTATGACATCCATCATAATGTTTTTACGATCATAACATACCACTTTCATTCTTTAACATGTTATAACAGGACTACATGATGTCAAATAAAGAAATAATTGGAAAAGAAAAATATTCCTAAGGCTGAAAAAATTTGTATGTGGGCGGTAGCTTTCTACTGAGGAGTTATATTACATATATATAACTTCTAAAAATGGCTAACCTACGTTGTAGTGAAATGGGTTTTCACTGCCGCCAGTAAGAAAAACATTAGGCTTCAGCTAATTAGTTTTGATTGGCAGCAGCAAAAAACCCATTTCCTCACAAGCCACTGGAATATATGGCAGGGTTTGCAGAAACCATACAGTGATAAAGTTTAGTCAGACCATGTCATAATGGTCCATACTTTCTAAAAATTTCATATTTTTATATTGTTATGAACTAAAGAGAAAACTTTGTTTTCATTTCTTAACTCTGAACTAAACATTAGAAATGTAATACTAAATACTCATTATTCTATCCAAACTGTATTAAATAAGTTTTTTAGCTGTAATTTGTGTCACAGCAGTAGTCATTTTTATTAAAGTGCCTACACCACCTCACTAAATATTTTCAGTATTGATTCTACATAAAGTGAGTATTTGAATGGTAAAAGAATTTCATGTGATTTGAGTAATACATCTTGAAGAAAATAAAGTTTATATTTCCAATATGCTAATAAGTGTGATGTCATTATAAGCAAGATTAAATATACAAAACTTTTCTAGGGCAGCAAAATATTCTGTATATAACATCATTGTCTTTCTCATGATTTATAGAAAACTACTAGCAATTTTTTTTCCTCATAGTAATCAGTGTTGCAATTTAAAAGCGATGAGAAGCAAACTCAAAATCCTATAATGACATCACACTCATTAACATATTGGAAGTATAAACCTTGATATATTTAAGATGCATCACTCAAATCATATGAAAATATATAGAATCAATACTGAAAATATTAAGAGAGGTGGTATAAGCACTTTAAGTAAATTTCAAAAATGTGGAAAAAGTCTCATTTCACCAGCTTTTAGGCACTCAAGTAAATGTGGTCTCATCTGTGGTATATGAAACATAAAGTCCTGGGGATTAGCACCGTAAACAAGACATGTTGCAAATGCAACTGCAAAAACCCCACAGTCACTTCCATTCAGTTGCTGCTGAACTGGGACATTGTTTAAACCTTGAAAGTTACCACCAAACAGACTTTTAACTTGCTCCTCCACTTCATTTTCAATAATGTCATTAAACAGATT